>NC_069500.1:322533327-322658080 GCF_027579735.1 Bombina bombina | reverse complement strand
ATTACCTGATAAATTAATTTCTTTCATATTAGCAAGAGTCCATGAGGCCCACCCTTTTTTGTGGTGGTTATGATTTTTTTGTATAAAGCACAATTATTCCAATTCCTTATTTTTTTATGCTTTCGCTCCTTTCTTATCACCCCACTTCTTGGCTATTCGTTAAACTGATTTGTGGGTGTGGTGAGGGGTGTATTTATAGGCATTTTGAGGTTTGGGAAACTTTGCCCCTCCTGGTAGGAATGTATATCCCATACGTCACTAGCTCATGGACTCTTGCTAATATGAAAGAAATGAATTTATCAGGTAAGTTCTTACATAAATTATGTTATTTTAAAAAATAAAATAAAAGTGGTGTTAACAATAATTTAACATGATATGTGTGGATTAGCGTGTGTGTATGTATGTATTTGTACACACACACACACACATACACATATATACATAATTATTATTAATATTATACTTTATTTACAAATCACCAACAAATTCTGCAGCGCTGTCTACGTGTGCAAAAAATAAAAGTACAAGGTGGGGAGAAACACCATATCATATCATATTTTGTTAAAACACTTTTTAAACATTTATTTCAATAAAAAATAAACATTTTAATTCATGTATATATATGTATATACTTTATATATATATATATATATATATATATATATATATATATATACACACTAGTCCTAAAGCCCGTGTACACGGGCCAAAATCCCCATCCACTTGGATCCCCTCTCCCTCCCTACTTCCCTTTCCCTGCCGCTCTCAACATTTTTTTTTTCTGCAGTGCAGCGGTTACAACCAATCCCCCCCTGCTCCCAGTCCCGTCCCCCCAGCCCCGAAATCCCCGCCCTGGCGCGCCCCCTGCGCCCCCTGCTGTCACTGTCTAAACCTTCCTTACGGCCAGGTATGTTTGACTAGAGCAGTCTCTACTGCGCATGACTGCATCGGACAAACATACCTGGCCTTTGATAATATAGGATATAGATGTGCACAGGACATTTTGATCTGAAATTTTTGTTTCATTATATTTTAAATTTTTGTATAGTTCGCTTTCATTCATGGTCGTGTTCGTTTCGGACAAATTTCATTTGAAATTTTCATTTTGAACTAAAATATTTGTTTTGAGATACCATGCAGATTTTTGCCATTTTTCTTTATCTAAAGGTGTAGGTCAAGATTACATATACGGTCAATAGGATTTCAGTAGCTCACATCCTATTGGCTGATTTGAATTTAAAGTATCAAATCATCCAATAGGAATGCAAGAGACGCCATATTTAAACGCGTACATTGAATTCACTGTTCAGTGTACGGCGGTGATCATACGAAGAGGATCCTTCACGCTCAATGGCTCCGCGGTCGCCGGTCCTGCTCTGCGCTCATCTCCACTTCGAGCCGGCTTGGTCCTGGATGAAGAAGGAAGTGGTCCACGCTTGGAAGAAGATGTCGGCCGCTTGGAAGAAGACTTCACCACCTGGAACAGGACCTTCTCCCCCGGACTTCAGGAACGGTGAGTACCTATTTGGGGGTTAGAGTTAGGATTTATTTTTATTTTTGTTTGGGGGGGGGGTTTAGATTAGGGTTTTAATGGGCAATTGTAAAAGAGCTGAATGCCCTTTTAAGGGCAGTAAAAGAGCTGAATGCCCTTTTAAGGGCAATGCCCATACAAATACCCTTCTAGTGGCAATGGGTAGTTTAGGTTTTTTAGTGTTAGGTTTATTTATTTTGGGGGGTTTGGTGGGTTCTACTGTTAGGGAGGACTTAGAACTTTTTTTAAATGCAAAAGAGCTGTTTAACTTAGGGCAATGCCCTACAAAAAACCCTTTTAAGGGCTATTGGTAGTTTAGCATTAAACGAGGGGGTGTTTTTATTTTTTTGGGGGGGGGCTTTTTTATTTTCATAGGGATTAGGTTTAATTTTTTTATTTTGGATAATTTTGTTTATTATTTTCGGTAATGTTAGAGTTTTTTATTTTTGGTCATTTTAGATTAATTTAATTTTAGGTTTATTTTTCTAAGTACTGTTAGGATTTTTTATTTTAATTATAATTTAGTATTTTATTATGTTATGTAATTTGTGGTTAATTTAGTGGGTGTTAGGTTAGGGGGCTTACTAATTAAATTAGTTATTTGCGTTATGGGGGTTTGGCGGATTAGGGGTTAATAGGTTAATTAGGGTACTTGCTTTGTGTGGGTTTGGTGGATTAGGGGTTAAAAGCTTTATTAGGATTATTGTGTTGTTTGGGTTTGGTAGTTTAGGGGTTAATAGTTTCATTAGAATTATTGCGTTGAGTGGGTTTCGCGGATTAGGGGTTAATAGATTTATAAGCGGCTAGATTACGAGTTTTGCGTTAGGATGAAAAAGCAGCGTTAACAGGTCCTAACACTGCTTTTTCCCTACCGCTGCTATTACAAGTCTTGCAGGTTTAGGGGCACCGCACACATCTTTGGCCTTACCGCAAAACGACTTACGTAAACTTTGTAAAGTCTTTTTTCTATAGGACTTCCATAGCGCTGATATTACGAGTATGTCCTGGGAGGCCAAAAAGTGAGCGGTACACCCTCTACCTCCAAGATTCCTAACGCATTTTAAAGTCAGTAGTTAAGAGTTTTATGGTATAACGCCGTAGCATAAAACTCATAACTAAAGTGCTAAAAAGCACACTAACACCCATAAATAACCTATTAACCCCTAAACTGAGGCCCTCCCGCATTGCAAACACTAAAATAAAATGTTTAACCCCTAATTTGCCGCTCCGGACATCGTCGCCACTATAATAAACATATTAACCCCTAAACCGCCGCACTCCCACTTCACAAACACTAGTTAAATATTATTAACCCCTAATCTGCCGTCCCTAACATCGCCGCCACCTACATTATACTTATTAACCCCTAATCCGCTGCCCCCAACATCACTGACACCTACATTATTTTATTAACCCCTAATCTGCCGCCCCCAATGTCGCCGCAACCTACCTACACTTATTAACCCCTAATCTGCCGCCCCCAACGTTGCCGCCACTATTCTAAATTTATTAACCCCTAAACCTAAGTCTAACCCTAACCCTAACACCCCCTAACTTAAATATAATTTAAATAAATCTAAATGAAATTACTATCATTAACTAAATTGTTCCTAGTTAAAACTAAATACTTACCTATAAAATAAACCCTAAGATAGCTACAATATAACTAATAGTTACATTGTATCTAGCTTAGGGTTTATTTTTATTTTACAAGCAAGTTTGTATTTATTTTAACTAGGTAGAATAGTTATTAAATAGTTATTAACTATTTAATAACTACCTAGCTAAAATAAATACAAAAGTACCTGTAAAATAAAACCTAACCTAAGTTACACTAACACCTAACACTTCACTACAATTAAATACATTAACTAAATTAAATACAATTAAATAAATTAAGTACAAAAAACCCCCCACTAAATTACAGAAAATAAAAAACAAATTACAGATCTTTAAACTAATTACACCTAATCTAATAGCCCTATCAAAATAAAAAAAGACCCCCCCCCCCAAAATAAAAAAACCCTAGCCTAAACTAAACTATCAATAGCCCTTAAAAGGGCCTTTTGCGGGGCATTGCCCCAAACTAATCAGCTCTTTTACCTGTAAAAAAAAAATACAAACACCCCAACAGTAAAACACACCACCCACACAACAAACCCCCAAATAAAAAGCTAATTAAAAAAACCTAAGCTCCCCATTGCCCTGAAAAGGGCATTTGGATGGGCATTGCCCTTAAAATGGCAGTTAGCTCTTTTGCGGCCCAAAGCCCTAACCTAAAAATAAAACCCACCCAATACACCCTTAAAAAACCTAACACCAATCCCCTGAAGATCGACTTACTGTTCTGAAGACCGGACATCCATCCTCAAGGAAGTGGCAGAAGTCTTCATCCAACCAGGCCGAAGTCCTCAACAAAGCCGGGAGAAGTCTTCATCCAAGCCGGGCGAAGTGGTCCTCCAGACGGGCAGAAGTCTTCATCCAGACGGCATCTTTTATCTTCATCCATCCGACGTGGAGTGGCTCCATCTTCAAGACATCCGACGCGGAGCATCCTCTTCATCCGGAGTCTTTTTACTGAATGACGGTTCCTTTAAGTGACATCATCCAAGATGGCGTCCCTTAGATTCCGATTGGCTGATAGAATTCTATCAGCCAATCGGAATTAAGGTAGAAAAAATACTATTGGCTGATGCAATCAGCCAATAGGATTGAGCTCACATTCTATTGGCTGATTGGAACAGCCAATAGAATGTGAGCTCAATCCTATTGGCTGATTGGATCAGCCAATAGGATTGAACTTCAATCCTATTGGCTGATTGCATCAGCCAATAGGATTTTTTCTACCTTAATTCCGATTGGCTGATAGAATTCTATCAGCCAATCGGAATCTAAGGGACGCCATCTTGGATGACGTCATTTAAAGGAACTGTAATTCAGTAAGAAGACTCCGGATGAAGAGGATGCTCCGCGTTGGATGTCTTGAAGATGGAGCCGCTCCGCGTCGGATGGATGAAGATAGAAGATGCCGTCTGGATGAAGACTTCTACCCGTCTAGAGGACCACTTCGCCCGGCTTGAATGAAGCCTTCTCCCGGCTTTGTTGAGGACTTCGGCCTGGTTGGATGAAGACTTCTGCTGCTTCCTTGAGGATGGATGTCCGGTCTTCAGAACAGTAAGTCGATCTTCAGGGGGTTAGTGTTAGGTTTTTTTAATGGTGTATTGGGTGGGTTTTATTTTTAGGTTAGGGCCGCAAAAGAGCTAACTGCCCTTTTAAGGGCAATGCCGATCCAAATGCCCTTTTCAGGGCAATGGGGAGCTTAGCTTTTTTTAGTTAGCTTTTTATTTGGGGGGGTTTGTTGTGTGGGTGGTGGGTTTTACTGTTGGGGGTGTTTGTATTTTTTTTTACAGGTAAAAGAGCTGATTACTTTGGGGCAATGCCCCACAAAAGGCTCTTTTAAGGGCTATTGATAGTTTAGTTTAGGCTAGGGTTTTTTTATTTTGGGGGGGCTTTTTTTTATTTGATAAGGCTATTAGATTAGGTGTAATTAGTTTAAAGATCTGTAATTTGTTTTTTATTTTCTATAATTTAGTGTTTTTTTTGTACTTTAGCTAATTGTATTTAATTTATTTAATTGTATTTAATTTAGTTAATTTACTTAATTGTAGTGTAGTGTTAGGTGTTATTTTACTGGTACTTTTGTATTTATTTTAGCTAGGTAGTTAAAATAAATACAAACTTTGCCTGTAAAATAAAAATAAACCTTAAGCTAGATACAATAAAACTATTAGTTATATTGTAGCTAGCTTAGGGTTTATTTTACAGGTAAGTGTTTAGTTTTAAATAGGAATTATTTAGGTAATAATATTAATTTTTAGGGTTAGACTTAGGTTTAGGGGTTAATTAATTTAGTATAGTGGTGGCGAATTTGGGGGCGGCAGATTAGGGGTTAATAAATGTAGGTAGGTGGAGGCAATGTTAGGGATGGCAGATTAGGGGTTAATAATATTTAAATAATGTTTGCGAGGCAGGAGTGCGACGGTTTAGGGGTTAATATGTTTATTATAGTGGCGGCGATGTCCGGAGCGGTAGATTAGGGGTTAAAAAATATAATGTAGGTGGCGACGATGTCGGGGGCGGCAGATTAGGGGTTAATAAGTGTAAGATTAGGGGTGTTTAGACTCAGGGTTCATTTTAGGGTGTTAGGTGTAAACATAAATTTTATTTCCCCATAGGAATCAATGGTGCTGGGTTACGTTTTACGCTGCTTTTTTGCAGGTGTTAGACTTTTTCTCAGCTTGCTCTCCCCGTTGATCCCTATGGGGAAATCGTGCACGAGCATGTACGACCAGCTCACCGTTGACTTAAGCAGCGCTGGTATTGAAGTGCGGTAACGAGCTCAATTTTGCTCAACGCTCACTTCTTGCCTTTTAACGCTGGGTTTGTAAAAACCCGTAATACCAGCGCTGCAGGTAAGTGAGCGGTGACAAAAAACTGCTCGTTAGCACTGCACAGCTTCTAACGCAAAACTCGTAATCTGGCCAAAGGTTTGTTGCGATGTGGGTTAAAGGCGGATTAGGGGTTAAAAGTTTTAATAGGTACTTTGCAATGTGGGTTAATGGCAGATTAGGGGTTAATATGTTTATTAGGTAGTTTGCGATGTTGGGGTTGGCGGATTTAGGGGTTAATACTTTTACTAGGTAGATCGCAATGTGGGTGAATGGCGGACTAGGGGTAAATAGTTTAATTAGGCATATTGCGTTGTGGGGGGTTGTCGGTTTAGGGGTTAATACATTTATTATTAGTTGCAATGTGGGGGGATTGCGGATATATGGGTTTTACGTGTCTGGTTTATTTTTGGGTGGCGGGTTAGACTTTTACGAGAGATTTTTTTTTTTTTAGGCGCCGCAAGTTTCTAAAGTGCCATAAGTCACTGGCGACTCCAGAAATGTGTATTTACGCACATTTCTGGACATCGCTAGTTTATCCGACTTATGGCACTTTATGAACTGCCGGCGCCGTATATGTGAAACCGAAATTCTGGGCGGCGTGGGCTTCAGCAGTGATCTCGCGTAATCAGCTTTGTCAGCTTTAATTTTATCATTCTATGTAATTCTTAAAGGGACACTGAACCCAAATTTTTTCTTTCGTGATTCAGATAGAGCATGACATTTTAAGCAACTTTCTAATTTACTCCTATTATCAAATTTTCTTCATTCTCTTGGCATTTAAAAAGCAAGAATGTAAGTTTAGATGCCGGCCCATTTTTGGTTAACAACCTAGATTGTCCTTGCTGATTGGACAGCACCAATAAACAAGTGCTGTCCATGGTTCTGAACCAAACATTTGTTAGCTCCTTAGCTTAGATGCCTTCTTTTTCAAATAAAGATAGCAAGAGAACAAAGAAAAATTGATAATAGAAGTAAATTAGAAAGTTGATTAAAATTGCATGCTCTATCTGAATCATGAAAGAAAAAATTTGGGTTCAGTATCCCTTTAATCTCAGTCTTTTATTTATACATCTAATTTTTGTGCACTAGATTTTTGGTAAAACTAGAAGGTTATTTGAAGGTACAGTAACAACTAGTAGTATACTATTCGTACATAACGTTACCATACTAAAAAGTGTTTATACTTAACCCCTCAAGCCTATATGACGTAGCTACTATGTCACAGGGTACTTTGGCTAGTGTACCCTGTTGACTTAGTAGCTACATCCTACCTTCTGCCTCATGCTGCGGACCAGGCTGTCGGCCTTGACAGCTAAGACCACAGCCAGAGGCAGGAAGCATCTCCCTTCATATGGTAAGGGAGCGCTGATTGTGCTCCTGCTACCATATGAAGGTAGCTTGTCATATCGTTACAGACAGTGACATGGCCTGTATCACTATTTGTAACGATCTCCATTGTGGCCGACGATTGATTTGGGAAGTTGGAAGGCAGGTGGGTGGCCCAGCAGCAAAGGGAGGAGGTAGGGGGAGGAAGTAGGAATGTCCTTAAACTACAGAAAAAAAAATTGAAGAGAGAGGGAGGGAGGGAGGGATGGGACGCTGCACTACGGAAAAGTGGTGAGGGAGGGGTTGGGAGGGGAACTCTCTGTGACAAATGGTTGGCAGGGAGGGTGATCGGGGACTGTTACTTTACAGAAAAATAAAAATATAGTAACTATTAATAAAAAAAATATCCAAACTAGGTACTGCTAGTACCTAAGATAGCGGCACCAAGTAAGAGGGGTTGGTTAGAAAGCAGTGTGGGGGGGATCAGGGTGGTGGGTGGTTGAGGAGGGTTAACACTACACTACAGAAAGTAATATATATATATATATATATATATATATATATATATATATATATATATATTTAAAAAAATAAAATCCCTAAACTGCATACTGGCAGACTGTCTGCCAGTACCTAAGATGGTGGTGACCAGTGGGGGTGAGGAAGGATCAGGTATGGATCAGGGGATGTGAGGAGTCAGGTGGGTAAGCCTCTGAGCATTCTGCAATAAGTTTGAAATCATCTTTTCACTAACCTCCCTCCCCCTGAGAATGCCGATTGGCTAGAAAACATCACAAGCTTCCATGACATGCTGAGAGAAACT
The DNA here is from genome assembly GCF_027579735.1 of Bombina bombina. NCBI lineage: Eukaryota > Metazoa > Chordata > Amphibia > Anura > Bombinatoridae > Bombina > Bombina bombina. Next base: position 322,649,949 of record NC_069500.1, on the reverse strand, counting down.
GTCAATTGAAGGATGTTCCATATGGGACTTATACGGGAAAGGTCTCTAAAAAAGCTCTAGACCACATCAGAAGGTATTTTATTTATTTATTTTTTCCTCCAGATTTATTAAAGTAAATAAATTGAATCTAAAAAGAGGTGTACAATACAATTATACAAGTACAAGTATACATATAAAATGACAAAATATAAATATATTTAAAAAAAAGTACCAGAGTATTCAAAATAAAGACATTTCTAGAAACTCCCCACAGTAACTTGAAAATTTTAAAAGTGAAAATTATAAACATAGGGGTAGATTACGAGTGGCCCGCTAACTGTTTTTCGTGAACAATATCGAGTTTATCGTGGCTGTTTGCACTCTTCAGAGGTAGTGTGCATATTACAGGTTGAAAGTAAATGCGATTAATTGAGCGCAATTTAATTTAACACGTGCCAGGACAGATCAACTTCAGAGCTCTGGACTGTTGCACTCGAATAAAAACATGTTACATAACACATCAAAAATACATTTAAAGGTACAGTTACACTCATAATTATTCAAAAGAAAGTTTAAATGCTTGCTCCCTTTTTGGTAAAAAAAAATATATATCCTTTATTCAGTAATCCATTAAAAGAAAAATGAAGACATCAGCATAGTAAGAGCATTGGCATGATCTTATGCGTTTCGGCCATCGGCCGTATTCATAGATCTAAACCCCCTTGTCAGAGGTATGCTTTTAAAGGGGACGTTAACTTCTCCCACTAAAATTAATTAAAAAGACAAAAACAAATTTTGTACATATGTGCTCTACTAGTAGATACAATTACAGGGCAGTTTCCCTTAATAATAAAAAGAAGAAATGTATGAAATTCCTGCGCATAATGACATTAGTAAAGAATTTTAAATAAAACAAAGCAGTTGGAGAGAGCAAAATCGGCCCTAGCAACTATAGAGTGTATCAATAAACTCTTTGTGTAAAATACATTAATGAGCCTGTCTATATTGTACTAAACAATTATACTTGGACAAAATACGGTTTACTTTAAACCTTAGAGAAACTCTAAGTGTTCAATTAGCAAAACTTGTTATCATTATTTACACAAAATAATTTTGTTTTTATTTTTTAAAAATGATTTTAGATTTCTGCTCTAAAAGGGGCCCAGCAAAATGTAATATTCTCTCTATAAACTGCAAGTATCTGCCTTGTTTCTGTTTACAGCACTACTGACAATATGCTTAATTAATCCAAGACAAAGACCTCTCATCCAAGAACAATTTTCAATTTGCAATTTACATGATACAGTGACAAAAGTTAGATATTTTCAATATATGTATCTATTTCTTGCATTGACAGAAGACCTTAACATTAAATAAATTAATTGGGATAGATCATAAAAATCATTCCCAATAGTTGATTATGTCATATTGTGAGTTGAACCCATTAGGTACCAAAGTTTGCAGCTTGTGTATCCAGTACACTTCCTGGCGGCCTAAAAGTGTATTTCTATTGCCACCAGGTGTATGTACAACTTAGATCGCTTTCCACCTAAATGTATCAACCTTTTGGTTATGTTCGTAGATAAAATGTTCTGAGAGTGCTGAACAACATTGTTTGTTTTTAATGTAGCCTAAATGTTCCCTTACTCTCGTACGAACATCCCTAGTAGTAAGACCTAAATCCCTAGTAGTAAGACCTAAATATAAGTTTAACGCAACCTTTTGCAGAATACACGGTTCCTGTTACATGGGACTGGAATTGGATACCTTGACTAATAAAGTCACAGGCTTTACAGCGTGGATGACCACACCTGTATGTTCCTGAACATTGTAGCCATGTGCTATTACTAGAGGTATTGGGGAGCATACTTGGTGAAATCATATTGGCCAGAGTTACATTTTTAGCATAGATAAAGTTACAGCCCTTCCCTATCATCTTTTTAGGAATATCATCCCCATATAATATAGGGAGATACTTTCTTATAATGTCACAGATTTTGTAAAACTGGTTTGAATATTTAGTTAAAAAATTAAGACCACTTTTTCGTTTTTGTTTGCCTGTGCATTTTTCAAGAAGGCTGGCTCTATCTACTTTGGCTATTTCTTTTTGAGCTTACACTATGATTTGTTTTGAATACCCTCTATCCGTGTAGCGTCTACTCAGCGTTTCAACTTCTTGTTCAAAATTTGATTGCTCTGAGCAGTTACGTCTGACTCTGAGCATCTGGCATTTCACTATGCCTTTGAAAACATGCTTCAGATGATTACTATCTGCGTGAAGCAACTGATTACCAGATAACGGTTTACTGTAGAGTTTAGTAATTACACTATTTGTAGATGCTTTAACGGCGAGGGTAAGATCCAAGAAAATCACCTCATTCCTGTCCCAAGTGTGAGTAAACGATAGGCCTTTGTAATTTTTTTTTCAAATGGTCCACAAAGGATTTGGCATCACATTGGTCACCCCTCCAGACCAATATCAGATTGTCGATAAATCTTTTATAAAAAACTATTCTCTCTCCAAAGAGGTTCCCACCCACATAGACATGGGATAGCCCCCAGTAACCCATAAATAGGTTGGCGTATGACGGGGCAAATTTGGCCCCCATCGCTGTCCCATGTCTCTGCAGGTAGAAGGTCCCCTCGAAGAGAAAATAGTCATGATTTAACAAAAATTCTGTCACCCTTATAAGGAACATTTTGTTACTTCTAAAGAGATTTGTCTCCTTGTCCAAAAAGAAGGAAATGGCTAGTAAGCCTAGAACATGGGGTATTGTTGAATATAGTGATACAACATCAACCGTAAGCCAACTGTATTCACTTCTCCATTCAGAAGTCATTAACCAATTTAAGTATATGCGTCGTGTCTTTAAGATAAGAAAGAAGATTAGAAACTATTGGTTGCAGAAAGGAGTCCAGCCACTCGGATAAAGGCTCCAGAAGGGAGCCTATTCCCGAGACGATTGGCCTACCTTTCACATTCTGCAACCCTTTATGTGTCTTTGGTAGATGATGGAATATCGGAGTCACTGTATTGGTGACATATAGACAATCAACTGTCTTTCGATCCATCAACCCTAGATATAGTCCATCATCTAACAAAGAGGAAAGTTCCTTCTGGAAATGTTTTACTGGGTTGTTATTGAGTGACTCATATGTCTCTGGGTCATTTAACTGACGCAGAGCCTCTTGGACATAGTCTTGTCTGTTCATGATCACAATACTCCCACCTTTATCAGAATTTTTAACTACAATATCTCTATTTGTTTGTAAAGATACAATAGCATCTCTCTCTCTCTTGGAGAGGTTAGAGTATGTGTTCGGACAGACTGGTAGTGCCGTAAGGTCCTCAAGGACCCTTTTGTGGAACAGTTCTAGTGGTTTACCACGTGCTTGAATGGGGTAAAACTTTGAATTGGGTTTCATAGGTTTACCTTTTACATGTTCAATGGTTTCCTCTATTACTTGCTCACTCTCCAGCTCCCTAAGGGTTGATAGTGTGCAAGCATCCCCAAAATTCAAATCTGACCTTTCCTCCAGACCATTCCCAATGTTCTCATCTCCCATAATCTCTGATATATTAGAGAAATAAAATTTCTTTAATGTGAGAGAACGCACAATCTTATTGATATCAAGAATGGTCTGGAACAGGTTAAAATTTCTAGTTGGACAAAAACCTAGGCCATATCCAAGTACCTTCGTTTCTACCTCACTTAAATGGTAAGTTTAGAGATTAATTATTCCTGTACTGTTTATTTGTTCTGTGTTCTGCTGTTCCTTAGTAGGTACTTGCCTTTTCCTTTCTGTATAGTAGTTGCCTTTTGACCCCCTCCATCTCCTATCCCTATAGCCTGCTGAAAAACCTATCAGCTTGAACAGTAGTTAACTGTGTGTTATCGCTTTTGGTTAGAATAGGTTTGAGTGAGTATTTGTTTGTATTATTAGCCTGGGCAACTCCCTGTATTTTGGGTTTAGCTCCCAAATCTTTATTAGGTGCCACTAGGTAACACTAGAAGATGTATTTATCAATGGCGGATCTGACACTATAACGGATCAGTGGGGCTATACACTAATAGTACCTTTAATCTTTAACCCCTTCGCTCCTGTCAAGTATAAAATTAACCCCTAGTTGATCAATAATTGACACTTGTACAGAACCAGAGGTCAATAAGGTATAACTGTACCCCCTAGATCAGTGTTTTTCAACCAGTGTGCCGTGGCACACTAGTGTGCCGTGAGAGATCCTCAGGTGTGCCACGGCAGACTGACAACAGTGTGACATATTTTTTAAACTTTGCTTGTTTTTTACTCCCAATGCAGGGGTAGTTTGTAGGAGGCATGGCATAACAGCACAATACATACAGTATGTGTGTGTTTGTGTGTATGTGTATATATATATGCTGTATTAGGCTACAATGTGTGATTTTTTTTAAATTTTGGGATGGTGGTGTGCCACAGGATTTTTTAATGTAAAAAAGTGTGCCACGGCAAAAAAAAGGTTAAAAATCACTGCCCTAGATTATGTTAAGAGGAAATAGAATCTTTGATCTACCATATATGTGACAATATCTCACATCTAAATATCATTATATCTGTACATATAACACAAAGGACTATCATTGAACCAAGTCTATGAACCACAGTTATTATATAGTTATACTGTAGCAATGAACAGAATTAAAGATTGATAAGATATAACTGTAACCCCTCTGATCTTTATGAGAGGAAACAGAATCCTTGAGCAACAACATATATGATAATACTTTATATTTAAACATCACTATAGCTGGTCATAGAACACCTAGGACTATCACTGAACTGAGTCCACGAATTACTGTGATTACACAGCCACACTATAATGGATATAAGAGCAGTATCAGCTCAATATACATCACTTAATCCTTATGAGGCTATGATCATTACAAATTTACCGAGTTTTCCCTGGCGTATCACTCTGACTAAGTTTATTTGATTCAACGTGACATACAACCACTCTCCACATTTTGTGAATATTGATTCTATATTTTTCAGACCAAACTCTGTGTTTTTAATCATTGTGTGTGTGTGGTTTTCTATTGTTTTTCCTTTTTTTAAAATACCTAATAAAGGTTATATTTTAAACAAAATTTCTCTGCACTTCCTCTCCTAGGACACCTGTATCTTGTCTATTCTAGCCACCTTTGATTAGGGGATGAGTGCTACTCAGGTGTACAACTCATCAATCCTCGGATTGATATTGTTCTTCTAAATGTACCAGTACACAGCACCTCAGCCAATTTGTAAAATAGTGAATCTGGATTATCCATATATAACGTATACGTTTTACTAATATTCCCAGTGGATAATAGGCTACCCTAATCAGCAAATATCAGCAGTGCCATTAGTACTTTTGCTTTTTCAGAGATAGAGTTATACTATGACAAGGATTTGTGATAAGATACAAAAACATAACAGACTACAAAAATCTAGTACAAGAGGAAGAGGGCCCTGCTCGGGAGAGCTTACAGTCTACAGGTTGAGGGTTCAGAGACATAAGGTTTGGGGTAACTTGTCACATAGACTGTAGTTGCAGCAGAGAGTCAAGTCAGTTCAAGAATTATTTTGGGTAGGATGAAAAACAGAGGAGAGATGGTAAGCCTCTCTGAAAAGGTGTGTTTTCAAGGAGCGTTGGAGACAATCTTATGGAGTGGGGTAGAGAGTTCAAGGGGACATGAGCAACAAGTGAGAAGTCTTTGAGGTGGGAGTGTGATGTAGAGATAAGAGTGGAGAGACGTAGGTCAGTAGTTGATCGAAGAGGACGGGTCGGGTAATATTTTGAGTTGGGAGTGAGGCTGTTGAATGCTTGTAAGCTAGGGTTAATGCTTTAAATTGTATTCTAGATTGTATGGGGAGCCAGTGTAGAGATCGTGGCAGAGCGATCAATTTAGGTGAATGAGACTAGCTGTAGCATTCATAATAGACTGGAGGAAGTAGAGGCGGTGTTTGGGAAGGCCATTTAGAAGTAGATTGCAATAGCCAATGCATGACAAAATTAAGGAATTAATTTTTGTAGGTTTTTGAGTATGAAAAGGACGAATTCTGGAAATGCTGCATTGGTGTGCATGGCAGGATTTGATAAGCACTTGTATATGTAGGGTAAATGTGAGCTCAGAGTTAAGTGTGAACCCAGGACAGCAAACCTGGGGTAATTTTTATTATTTTGGATAATTTAGTTTGTTATTTTTTGTAATGGGATTTTTTTTATTTTTGGGGTGTTTTTTTTTTTTTAGTTTAAGCATTTTTTATTTGTAATGGGCCGAAAAAGAGCTTGAATGCACTTTTAAGGGCAATGCCCATACAAATACCCTTTTCGGGGAAATGGGTAGATTAGATTTATTTTTATTTTGTGGGTTTAAGGGGTGGGGTTTATAATGTTAGGGGGTGTTTGTTTTTATTTTTTTGCAAAAGAGCTGTTAACTTTAGGGAAATGCCCTACAAAAGGCTCTTTTAAGGGTCCTTGGTAGTTTATTATAGATTAGTTTTTTTTTTATTTTGGGGTGGTTTTCTTTGGGGGGTTTTTAATACGGGGGATTAGAATAGGAATAGTTTTTATTTTTAAGGATAATTTCGTTTGTTATTTTTTGTAATGGTAGTTTTTTCTATTTTTTTTAATTTTAGTGTTTATTATTTTTTGTAATTGTAGTTTTAATTTTTTAGTAATCTTATTTTATTTATTTTTAGTAATGTTAGATTTTTTATTTTTAGTAATGTTAGGTTTTATTAGTGTAAGCTTAGGTTTTATTTTTATTTCACAGGTAAGTTTGTATTTATTTTAACTAGGTAGTTGGCAAATAGTTATATTGTAGCTAGCTTAGGTTTTATTTTTATTTCCCAGGTAAGTTTGTATTTATTTTTAAATAGGTAGTTAGTTAATAATTGTAACTTTAATTTAGGTCTATTTTAAATATGTTAAAATTAGGGGGTGTTAGGTTTTGGGGATAATAGTTTAATTTAGGTTGTTACGATGTGGAGGCTGGCGGTTTAGGGGTTAATAGCTTTAGTTAGTGTTAGCGATGTTTGGGAATGGCAGTTTAGGGGTTAAGAGGTTTAGTTAGTGTTGGCGATGTTTGGGAACGGCGGTTTAGGGGTTAATAGGTTTATTTAGTGCTTCAGTTAGTGTTGGCGATGTCTGGGAACTGCGGTTTAGGGGTCAATAGGTTAAGGTAGTGTTGGCGATGTTTGGGAACGGCGATTTATGGGGTTAATAGGTTTAGTTAGTGTCGGCGATGTCGGGGGAACTGCGGTTTAGGGGTTAATAGGTTTAGTTAGTGTCGGCGATGTCGCAGAACTGCGGTTTAGGGGTTAATAGGTTTAGTTAGTGTTGGCGATGTGGGGGGAAGCGGTTTAGGGGTTTATAGCTTTATTTAGTGGCGGTGATGTGGGTGGCAGCGACAGCGGTTTTAGATCATTTTGTTTCGACAATCGTTGATATAATAGTTATGTTAAGTTAAATCGTTTTTTCTGATCCATTTTTTTTTCCTATGCATTATTCTATTCTAAACTTCAGAATAGAACAATGCATATGAATAAAGTATGGATCCGAAAAAAACGAACGGATCCGAAAAGATGATTTAACTTAACATAACTAATTTGTCGAAACTAATATTTTTATTAAACTTAACTAAACTAATTTGCTGAAACAAAATTATTTATTTAACTAATGAAAATGAAACAAAACATTTTTTTTAGTGTTGCACATGTCTAATATATATATATATATATATATATATATATATATATATATATATACTGAGTGTATATATATATATATATATATATATATATATATACAGTATATATATGCTGTATATATACTGTGTATATATATTGTATATATATATATATATACACATACACAGTATATAAGTTGCTATAGGTATAAATACATATTTTACAAATATATCCTATATAATAAAAGGCCAAGTGTGTTTGTCCGAAGCTGACATGCGCAGTAGAGACTGCACGCGAGGACAAACACACCTGGCCTTCCAACTGACCTGGCATCTGGCGTCAGCGTGTGGTGAAGTGGTCGTGGCCGGGCGGGTGCGGCGTAGGCAAGGCTGGGTGGGTGCCAAGTGGGTGGGGCTTGGATGTGATGTGGGTGGGGCCAAAGGCGTGATGTGGACGGGACCGGGCGGGACGCGGGCGGGGTGGGCGTGATGCGGGCGGGGTCAGATGCCAGGCCGACTGCTGAGACAGAGAGCTCTAAAGAGGGGGGATAGAGAGAGCAGAAGAGGGGGATAAAGAGAGGGAGAGAGACAGCAAAAGAGAGGGGGGAGAGAGCGCAAATGAGAGGGGGAGAGAGTGCAAAAGAGAGGGGGAGGAGAGCGCAAAAGAGAGGGGGAGAGTGCGCAAAAGAGAGGGGGAAAGAGCACAAAAGAGAGGGGGAGAGAGCGCAAAAGAGAGGGGGAGAGAGCACAAAAGAGAGGGGGAGAGAGCACAAAAGAGAGGGGGGAGAAAGCACAAACGAGAGGGGGAGAGAGCACAAAAGAGAGGGGGGAGAGAGCACAAAAGAGAGGGGGAGAGAGCACAAAAGAGAGGGGGAGAGAGCACAAAAGAGAGGGGGGAGAGAGCACAAAAGAGAGGGGGGGAGAGAGCACAAAAGAGAGGGGGAGAGAGCACAAAAGAGAGGGGTGAGAGAGCACAAAAGAGAGGGGGGAGCACAAAAGAGAGAGGGAGAGAGCACAAAAGAGAGGGGGAGAAAGCACAAAAGAGAGGGGGGAGAGAGCACAAAAGAGAGGGGGGAGAGAGCACAAAAGAGAGGGGGGGAGAGAGCACAAAAGAGAGGGGGAGAGAGCACAAAAGAGAGGGGGAGAGAGCACAAAAGAGAGGGGGAGAGAGCACAAAAGAGAGGGGGAGAGAGCACAAAAGAGAGGGGGGGGAGAGCACAAAAGAGAGGGGGAGAGAGCACAAAAGAGAGGGGGAGAGAGCACAAAAGAGAGGTGGGAGAGAGCACAAAAGAGAGGGGGGAGAGAGCACAAAAGAGAGGGTGAGAGAGCACAAAAGAGAGGGGGGAGAGAGCGCAAAAGAGAGGGGGGAGAGAGCGCAAAAGAGAGGGGGGAGAGAGGGCAAAAGAGAGGGGGGACAGAGTGCAAAAGAGAGAGGGGAGAGAGCGCAAAAGAGAGGGGGGAGAGAGGGGGGAGAGAGCGCAAAAGAGAGGGGGAGAGAGCGCAAAAGAGAGGGGGAGAGAGCGCAAAAGAGAGGGGGAGAGAGAGCAAGAGAGAGGGGGAGAGCGCAAAAGAGAGGGGGAGAGAGAGCAAAAGAGAGGGGGGAGAGAGCAAAAGAGAGGGGGAGAGAGCAAAAGAGAGGGGGAGAGAGCAAAAGAGAGGGCGGAGAGAGAGAGCAAAAGAGAGGGGGAAGAGAGAGAGCAAAAGAGAGGGAGGAGAGAGAGAGCAAAAGAGAGGGGGGAGAGAGAGCAAAAGTGAGAGGAGAAAGAGAGCAAAAGAGAGGGGAGAAAGAGAGAGCAAAAGAGAGGGGGGATAGAGAGAGAGCAAGGGGTGGGACCGCTGTACTGTGTACTGTGTACACGGGCTTTAGGACTAGTATATATATAAATATATAGATATTTAGAAATATATACTGTATATTGAAAAATAAAAAATTATTTTTTTCTAAGTGAAGAACTTTGAAGTATTACTAACGAACCTTCGACTTTAGCGCAGTTGGTCTAATGCAGCTTTGGGTTAGCCCATGAGCAATAAAAAGAAAAGGCTTTCTTTAGTGCACCCAATAGTAGAAGTCTATGGGAAAGGGCGTGAGCTCAGTCACAATATCCAAACTCCAGCAGTTAGCATGCCTGAGTCTTTCGCGTGTGCACATACTTTTTACTTTTAACTTGTAATAGCAGTGCTAACATGAAAGCCCTATTAATTTACCTTGAATGCAGTTAGGGCTCAAGAGAGATAAACATCCATCGCTCCACATGTAATCTAGTTCTTAGTTTATTAAGATAGAAAAGACAAACAAAATGGATTTTAAAACAAGATTTTCACCTAGATTACGAATTTTGAGCGCTATAGGGAAAGTAAAGAACGCCACAAAAGTTGCGTTATTTAACCCCCCATAGCGCTGCCATTACAAGTTTAAAAAAACCCGGCTTGTGCGGGCAATATGGCTGCGTTGAGCTCCATACCGCACACAAAAGCAGCAGTGTTTTGACTTGCTCGTGCACGCTTTCCCCATAGACATCAATGGGGAGAGCCGGCAAAAAATAAACTAACACCTGTGATCGCGGAAACAATAGCTCCGTAACGCAGCCCCATTGATGTCTATGGGGAAAAAGAAACTACAGTTTAAACCTAACACCCTAACATAAACCCGAGTTTAAACACCCCCTCGCCGACGCCTGCCTACAGTTATTAAACCCTAATCTGCTGCTCCCGATATCACCGCCACCTAAATAAAATTATTAACCCCTAATCTGCCATTCCCGATATCGCTGCCACTATACTAAAGTTATTAACCCCTATTCCGCTGCACCCCAACATCGCTGCAACTATATTAAAGTTATTAACCCCTATTCTGCCATTCCTGATATCGCTGCCACCTAAATAAAGCTAAAAACCCCTAAACCTCTCTACCCCTAAATAAACATATTAACCCCTAAACCGCCAGCCCCCCACATCTCAGCAACCTAAATTAAACTATTAACCCCTAACCCTAGCGTAACCGTAACGTAACCCTAACGTAATCCTAACCCTAACACCCCCTAACTTTAACATAATTAAACTAGATCGAAATTAAACTTACAATTATTAACTAAATAAACCTATTAACCCCTAAACCGCTAGCCCCCCACATCGCTACATTCTAAATTAAACTATTAACCTCTAACCCTAAACCTAACCCTAACACCCCCTAACTTTAAAATAATTAAAATATATCTAAATTAAATTTACAATTATTAACTAAATAATACCTAGTTAAAACTAAATACTTACCTGTAAAATAAAACCTAAGCTAGCTACAGTATAAATAATAGTTACATTGTAGCTAGCTTAGGTTTTATTTTTATTTTACAAGTTTGTATTTTTTTTAACTAGGTAGTAAAAACTACCTAGCTAAAATAAATACAAACTTACCTGTGAAATAAAACCTAACCTGCCTTACACTAAAACCTAACATTACAAAAAATAAAAAAACCTACCATTACAAAAAATAAAAAAACTACCATTACAAAAAATAAAAAAAACCTATCATTACAAAAATTACAAATGAAATTATCCAAAAAAAATAAAAATTATTCCTATTCTAATACCCTTAAAAAAAACACCCCAAAATAAAAAGCCTTATCTAGAATAAACTACCAAGGGCCCTTAAAAGGGCCTTTTGGGGGGCCCTTAAAAGGGCCTTTTGTAGGACATTGCCCTGAGATAAACAGCTCTTTTGCTCCAAAAAAATACAAACCCCCCCTAACACTATACAAACCCCCACCCCCCCAAACTACCCAAATGGTCCTTAAAAGGGCCTCTTGTGGGGCATTGTCCCAAAGATATCAGCTCTTTTACCTGAAAAAAAAACTAAAGACCCCCCTACAGTAAAACCCACCACCCAACCAACCCCCCAAATAAAAATTGATCTAACATAACATAAGCTAACCATTGCCCTTAAAAGGGCATTTAGCTCTTTTACATTGCCCAAACCCTAATCTAAAAAAAAACACCCAAAAAAACCTTCAAAAAACCTAACATTAACCCCTGACGATCCACTTACAGTTGTTGAAGTCCCGCATGAAGGATCTATCCAGCCGGCGAAGTCATCATCCATGCGGAAAGAAGTCTTCATCCAGACGGCCTCTTAAATCTTCATCCAGCCGGCGCGGAGCAGGTCCATTCTAAAGACATCCAGCTCGGAGCATCCTCTTCATACGGTCACCGCCGTATACTAATTCTTCAATGCAAGTGACGCAATCCAAGATGGCGTCCCTTGCATTCCTATTGGGTGAAATATTTCAATCAGCCAATAGGAATTAGAGATTCTAAAATCCTAATGGCTGTTCCAATCAGCCAATAGGAATGAGCTCTCATCCTATTGGCTGTTCCAATCAGCCAATAGGATTGAACTCTCATTCTATTGGCTGAATGGTTCCATTTGTGTCTTCAGTTCTGTATTCTTGAGAGGTGAAAAGGGTTCCAGTGTTTCTTTGGATAACTGGGTTGTAAGTTCTAAAAGGTTTTCTATAAGTTTCATGTACCGTGTTTGGTTCTCATTAGTGCAAAATATATCTTTATTCATCTACAAATAGCAAAGAGGATTTCCCTGCTGATGAGGTGGTACTGGAGGAGAGTTTACTGGATAACTCTGTGATACTCCAGCCTGCTTAGTTTAATTATTTTTGGTGTACACGTTTTAGTATTCTTGGTTTTACATATTACTTTAGAAGATGTAAAAAGCCAGTTGATGAGCCTATTGTTTTTGTCATTGTTATTCTCCATCTTACAGAGAAGAGGAGCAGCTTGAGAAGCATCTACTGGATTTATGTTGGTTGAAAACAGACTAGGGACCTTTAGAATTACTTTTGATATCCTAAGCATTTGCTTTGGGCTTGGCTAGAGGTTTGTGCACCTACTGATTTACACTCCTACATTTACTTAGTGATGGACATGTGTGGTGTTTTGCAGCTGAGTACAGTGTAGATTAGCATTACGTAACTAAACTGTAGTCAAATATTGTTTTGCTTTCTGCTTTCTTTTATTTTCATTCAACATATTCCACTTTGTATTAAAAGCTGCAGTAAACATATGAAACCATTTGAATAGCGTAACACTGTCCTGGCAAATACTGGTGCAGATGAGGAAGTTTCCTCTGTCCTGAGGAAGGATCTAGGTGCAGATGTAAACACTTGTATCTATTTTCCATTCCTCTTTTGCAGGTTTGTGTACTGGCCTTATGCCCCTTACAAAATGGAACAAACCATTCATGTATGATTAATGAATAAGTGAGCTATGCATCTTCTGATATCAATTACCGTTCATTGTTCTCTTACAGACCTACAGGCAATGCTTCTGACGTGTTTTTAACTACATCAGAAAATAGACAAAAAATGCTCAAGGCTAAGGTCTGAGGCTCAGCAAGTGGCCCAGAAACACAAATAAATATGGGTTTATAATTAATAGCAGAAGATGCATTGAAGCCATTTCTCAATGCAATAGCTGTAAGTGTATCAGCTATAAAATATATTAGACATTCAGTTGTGTACATAGCTGCCTATAATCATTTCCATATCATTGCATCCACCCTACTGTATTTATTTAGTAATGTATATGTCCACAGCACTAACAAAACATTCTGTACAGCTCGAGAATGTACACATGTATTACATCATTAAATACAAATTGTCATAATAAAATGAATCAATGTTACTTCTAATCTGCAAAAATTATTCCATACTTGGTTCAGCTGCAGCTTTATGTTATTGGTTCACAGAAATTAAATGGTTTAGACATAAAAGCATTGGATTTTGGCGCATTAAATAAAGAAATGCATGTGATATAGGTATCAGAATTGTAGATATAATCTAATCTGTTAGAGCATGTAATTTTAGCACTACCGACCCTGTATATAGGTTAAATACATAAATAAAATATCACTTGGGAGCCACAGAAAACTGCTGGCCCTCAGCAGATACAGCCTAAAACCAATAAATTCCAAGTGAACTACAATGGCCCTTTTTTTTAAAAATTGCAATGTAGCACCATTACAATATATTACATTACATACAGGTATAAAGGTCAAATTTCAAATGCACAGTACACATTTGTCTTGATTATAAGTGGCACGCGGTTCACGATAAGCAATGTCGCACCTGTTCACTTCATGTTCACTTAACACGTTCACTTAAGTGTAAACTAATTTAGCGCCTAGTGAAAAGTATAAGAGTTAAAAAATAAGTGTGCACCAAACACAACATAAATACATTAAAATAAAGTGTTACACTCATATATATACTATCTGATAAAAAATTATTTATATGATTATTAATAAAAACTTTTTTATAAGGGTTAAAAGGTATATGACAAGGTATTTGAACGGAAAGGGCTATAATGTATTTATATGTCTAAATATGTGTATGTGTGTATATATGTGCATATGCGTATATATAAATGTGTATTTATGTACAGTATTTGTATATGTATATACCAGTGGCGTATTTAGGTTTTGTGCTGCCCTAGGCACTCAAAATTCTGCCTATATTCCTCCTGAATATAGGGAAACAGCAGTTCATTTAACTGCCATGCAATGTTCCATATAGACAGAACTTGTTACTGTGTTATGCTAGCTCCAAACTTTATCCTAAAAAGTGCATTCACCAGACTGATTCTCCAAATGGAGAGAAAAAAGCAAAGGGACAACATTATTTACAATGCTTGATGTATTTTGCAGCCCCCTCTTATGAAAACTAGAGTATTTAAAAGATGATTACAAATATTACCTGTTATGAGTACCCCCACAAAAAAGCCCTGGTGCTATCCTATTCTAACCAGATTATGCACCCAGACTCTGCTGCCCAAGTATTTAGTTGCCCAGAGTAAGTACAGACGCTCCAGTATTAGAAGTACAAGCTGACACAGAGTCTCCAAAACTTGCTGCCCCCTCCAAGCTGCCGGCCTAGGCACGGGCCTAGTGTGCCTAGGCAGTAATACGCCCCTAGTATATACATACATATATACATTTAAACACACACATATATTTATTTATTTAAATAAAAAGATGCACTCACAGGGATTTGAGACAAAAACGGTGTCAAATATTTATTGACGTTTTGGGGAAAACTATATCCTCTTCATCAGAATAATTTTATGAATGACGGGGATATAGTTTTCCCCGAAACGTCAATAAATATTTTACTCCGCTTTTGTCTGAAATCCCTGTGAGTGCATTTTATTTAAATATTAATTTCATGCTTGCACCCAGCTTGTTATCTTTAGGAGGGTGGATCTGTTTCTTTGGAAAAGGCACTAATTATTTGAAGACCAGTTAGTGCAAGCCTACTTTGTTCACTGTGATTGTTTGTATGTACCTTGGCAGCTGATATTTTGAAGTGAGAGTGCACTCCTGCAATTTGTTGATGTGTATATATATATATACACAGTATATATGTACAGTATATGAGTTTGTTATTGGCTGTCACATGACACAGTGGGCATGGAAATCTTTACAATTAAAAAAAAAAAATTACTGAGAATTTTAAATTTAGGGTAAGTGCTATTGTATTGTCTTTTTTATTGTGCATTTGTCGATTATGTTATTTGACTGTAATGGTCCTTTCAGCAGTCAATACAATTCATTGCATCATCAAATGTTATACGTGATATATTGCAGTGCCATATACAAGGTCATGTTAATTATATTCATTTTAGATATATAGTTTGATATTGAGAAAAAAAGGCAGACTAGAGTTTCAGAAGAACAATGCGTGAAGGGAAGCAAGAAGGTGAGCACAAGAAGATGCTAAAGGGGGATGTGGGAGTAAAATGTGAGGAAATGAAAAAAAGAATAAGTGAACAAGTGACTCATCTTCCTCATAGTGAAACAAAATGTGAAGGAAGAGAAAAAAAAATGTGTGAATAAATTACTCATCTTCCTTATAGTGAAACAAAATGTGAAGGAAAGAAAAGAGTGGATAACAAATTAATCTTCCGTATAGTAGACTTGTGCATGATCGAAAAATTAGTTTAGGTTCGGATCGATTCTGATTTTTTCGAATTTCGATTCGGATCGATTCGAATTCGGAAAAATTTGAATGAATTTGTTTTGGATTCATTCGGATTCGAATAAATTTGGCTGGATTTGGTTCGATTCGGTTCGGAAATTTGGAATTTCGGTATGTGTTAGGTGGGATGTGCTGTGTATTAGACTAGTATTATGTACTGTATATTAGGTGTAACCCATAGCAGAGTGATATAACCTAATATACTGTACAATACTAGTGTAATCCATGGCCATGCAAATTTACCGAATAAATCCAAACTAATTCGGATTTATTCGGTAGATTCGGTACTACCGTAATTCAGAAATTCAAATCGATCCGAATCTCCGAATTTCACAAATTCGTTCGAATTTTGATTCGGAACGAATCGAACCGCACATGTCTACCGTATAGTGAAAAAAGGTGAAAGAAAAGGGGGAAACATATTTAACTATTACTTTCTGTACCATCTTATTTTTTTTTCAACTCTCTCATTCTTTTTTAACTCCCTTATTCTAAAGTACCCACGTTCCTTACTTTTTCACAAAAGGTGCTCCAAGTTTGTAGTTAATAGTTATCTATGGAGACTCAATTTAGAGAAGGACAAGAGCAAGAGAGGCAACAGAGTTACTGAACTAGGCTTCTGATAATCATAGTACATGAACCTCAAAAATGCACCAAAGACGTATCTAGAGTCCCTTGGACACAGCAGCCAGCAGTTCCCTAAGATTTAACGAATGATAAACACCACAGAGCAGGGTAAGGCAGGAGCAGGACAGGCGGCAGCAGCAGGGAGCAGAGTTACTGAACTAGGTAGGCCTCTGGTACACAAACCCCAAAAATATACCTCTAAGGAAGGGGGACAAGCATGTGCTAGAGTTTCTTGCACACAGAATCCAGCAGATCCAGAAGGATTTGGCATTGACCGATGATGACCACCCTAGAGCAGGAACAATAGGAGCAGGAGTGGCAGTAGCAGAGTTACTGAATTAGGTAGGTCTCTGATTATATTGATAGTATTCTACTAACAGTATAGGCAACAGGCATTCTCTGTGTGCAATAGCCAGCCTCTGAGATATTATTGTTATTGTTATTATATATTTTAGGCCCATATGAAAATGTATGGTACTATAGTGCTAGACAAGAAAGCAGAGCCTACAAAGCAAACTGCCAGGAGCCCACGGTGCCCCCACTGGAAAAACAAATATAATTTCAATTATATGAGCCAGCCACTGAGAAATTATTGTTATTGTTAGACCCATATGAAAAGGTATGATACTACAGTGCTAGTCGACAAAGCAGAGCCTATAGACCATGGTGCCCCCACTGCAATAAACAAAATTCAATTATATAAGCAGTACTACTATTTATAATATATATCTAATAACATATTATATAATATGTATTAACTAACTATAGTTTAGAAGGCAGGCAATAGGCATGCACTGTGTGCAACAGCCAGCCACAAGGAAATTATTATTATAGATTTATTTATTAAAAACAAAAAATGAAAGCTATACTATTAGGCGACTAAGCCTAGCCTGTAAAGCAAACTTAAAGACAGGATCCCTAAAGACTTAAAGACTGGTTTAGGCAAGAGCCCTATCAGTCCATCAATGTCCCCAGTGCAATATTATAAAATGCTACAACTCTTTAACATTATACAATTACAGAAAAATAAATCCCTAGAGTAAAAAAAATGCACTACTGTGCAGTTGCACTGTGATACACTGCACTGCAAGAAAAAAACATCTGATTCTGGACACAAGATTTTTTTTCCAACATAAAAAAACAATAAGAAACAGAACTGTACAAAAGCTGAAGTGATTTAGTAATAGACAGTCAGAATTCGAAAGGGAAAGTTGTACACATGAACATACATCATTGCAAATTAATGAACTGATTATTTCCCTTTGGTGTTAAAAGTAATGAACGAAACATATGCAACTAACAAACATGCATCATTTTGACAAAAGAATGAACTTCTGATCCAACCTGAGCAGGGAGGAAATGACTGACACTTCAGCTCTCCTTAAGCCACGGCTGCCGGCTGCTTGCTGAAGTTTGTTCAAAGCACAACCAGCTGCAAAACTGAAGGAAAAACTGTTGGTTCTCTGAGTCTTCTCTAGCAGCCATGTTCACAGAATTGATGCACACAGTGTTTTTCAACCAGCATGCTCACTGCACCCTCAATTAAGTGACAGCACCCCGGATGAAAACCGCTGCTCCTCGTTTGCAGTATGCAAAGTTATAAGCAATAAGCAGTGGAGATAGTAACTGCACTGGGCACTATGCTACTGCTTCTGCTGCCACATTGAGCAGGCATGGGAACTACACCATGCTGTGCGCAAATTAAACATGATTGAGCTGCTGCAGTAGCATTTAAAGTTACCTTGCTAAAGAGCAAATTTGTCATGTTGCTGTGCATAGTGGCCACACAGCCAAAATCTTAGGACCCCCTGTACTTCAGATAAAAAATGATCATAGGCGCATGTTATTATGTCAAAATTGGGTGGTTGTAGGAACTGAGTCTGGAACACAAGTTTAAAGTCTGCCCTTTCAAATCAGTGGTTACTTGTCCCTCTAGCAGAGACTGGGGGAAATATGATTCAGTCTGAGACCCCCCCCCCCCCCCCCATAAGGTTAAACTGCATTTTAAGTATTGTAACTGCTTTTGCATGTTATTGCTATTTGTGAGTGATCATCTGCATTTAATATTCAATGTCCTGAAAGACAAAAAGAGAGGCCCTTCATAGTGAAAACCAGTTGCGGAGAGTGCAAGGAATAAAATGCAAGACTAGGGCAAACTCACAGTAGAGGAGGGCACATAGAGTGCCAGATAGGCAGGTCGACGCTTTAGAACCGTTGGACAGACTCACTCCCGTCACAGGTGTCCCAAACCGACTCAAAGTCAAATCCACAGGTACGTCAGAGGCACAGGGCAAAGTTCAAGTTACAGCAGGAGGTCCCAAGTGATGCACCACATGCCAAGCAATCACGACAACTGGCCAAGAGTCTGTGGCAGGTGGTGTAGATTAGGTGGCAAATTAAACGGTGCAGCCAAGAGTCCGTGTCAGGCGGGTGTAGATAAGGTGGCAAATGAAACAACATATTTGCTGAGAAATGCGTTGTAACATTTTATCACTTTTATTAAAGGTTTTTAAAGTTCCTTGCTGTGTCATCACTACTCTTTGCCACCTTATCTACACCCGCCTGTCACGGACTCTTGGCTCCCCGATTGGCTGGTTGTCGTGATTGTTTGGCGTGTGATGCATCACTTGGGACCTCTTGCTGTAACTTGTACTCCGCCCTGTGCATCTGATGTACCTGTAGACATGACTTTGAGTCGGTTTGGGATACGTGTGACAGGAGTGAGTCTATCGAGCAGCTCTGATGTTTCTACCTGCCTATCTGGCACTCTGCGTGCCCTCCTCTACTGTGAGTTTGTCCTTGTCTTGCATTTTATTCCTTGCACTCTCCACAACTGGTTTGCACTATGAGGCGCCTCTCTTTTTTTGTCTTTTAGGACATTGAATATTGATCGCCTTCTTTGGGGGCACTGCCTCCCTTTGGCTATTCGTTCACTGTTGAGACTTTTTCCTTTTTAATATTTATATTTGATGCCATTAGGTTATTCGTTGTATTTATTTTACATTATTTATCATATATTTCTTTATTATCTCTGTTGATGAGTATTTCGATATTGCATATTTTTCTTTACATAGCGCACCTATCTGCATTGTGTTGTCACAATATTTGTAATCATCTGCATTTTACAGACACAAGGGAATTTGCCCTTTCAAAAGAGGGGTTACATGCCACTGTAAGATGTAGATCATCACCCTTAAAGCAGCAATAACCTGTCCCAAGAACACACCTGCAATCACCTGTATTGGGGGTTCTGGCAATTTTTCAGACACTTTTATTCCCTCCTCACCATAGAAGAATATCATAAGACCCCTCATTTAAAAGCGTAAGATTCCATAATAAGGGGTTATCAAGCAACTATCATAGTAATATGGCAATAACTGCTAGCCTCATGTTGTTATGCTGTTGATGTTAGGGTTCATAGACCCCTGTTTGCTCTCTAATAAGAAGGTTTAAGAATCAAAATAAATCGGGATAATGTAAAATAGGTCATACTTTGTGCAATTATATATAGGATGACTTTTATTACAACTACTTTAAGTTTTTTAATTTTTTTTTTTTAATTTTAGACAGCGGTAGGAGCATGCAAAACAGGTAAAGCCACCCCTCTGGGAAATCAGAATTTTGTGTCATTTATCACATGGATAGATATTTTATGCCTAAATCATCATCTGTATAAAATGCAAGATGGTGCATAGGCCAAAAAAGAATACATTTTATTTTATGATTTTCAATTATGAATTGTTTTTGAAAAATACAGATACAAAATCCCAAATGTTGGTGTTTTGGGATGGTGAACCAATGTTAAATGTGGAACAATAAAGTTTGGGTTTGAAATATTTAGGAAATAATTATTCCCATGCTGATATTTACTATGTACGCCATAGAAAATGACACAAAATTCTAAAAAAATGTGTATGTCCTATGGTGGTGTTCAACCATATTATGATATTTCTGCAAGCTAAAGATATTTTCTAAAAATTGGTGGTCTGTTATAAAATGAGGTATTATTCTGGTAGGTACCTCTCAGAAAAAAAAGTTGAAATAGTTGTGTAAATGCAATGAGGGCTCAACAACTAAAATCAGCTTCAGTACAGGGGTGTGAAAAATGGCACAGCAACGAAGGGTATAAAAGGACATAAAAACGTAATAGTAAAATATTAAGGTGTCTTAGAGCACTTTACTATTGCATTAATGTGTGCCTCTTGGGGGCAAAGGGGTTAGACACATCATTAAAGACCATCACCTAGATTGCGAGTTTTGTGTTACGGTGCGGTATGGCTTTTATCGCTGAAAAAATGGCCATTACGCTGGAATGGCCAGGAACGCATAATACGAGTTGTATCGCTATAGCTATACCGCAAGCATTTTAGCCTGTAACGCAATGTCCATTCCGCACTCAAAAAATTAAGTTTTTGTGTGGGATTTTCATAGCGCCGGTATTACAGGTTGTACGGTCTGGCTAAAATGCTTGTGTTACAGCCTATACCGACACAATCCATACCGCCATCTGAGTGCAGTAGTTATGGATTTTGTAAAACAAAAATGTTTCACAAAACTCATAATTAAACTATTACAAAGTACACTAACACCCATAAACTACCTATTAACCCTTAAACTGCCAACCTTCCGCATCGCAAACACTATATTAACCCCTTAAGGACCAGCGACGTACCCTGTATGTCGCTGGCCTTTTTTTGGGACTTGATTGTTTTATAGCACGGTCTTGCCACCAGCGTTGAGACTGCTCTATTCCACAAAGCCTGCTGGAGGGAGGGCATTAATAGTGTGTTCTTGTTAGACTTGTGCTTTTATGTCCTGAAAAAACCCTTAACGACCAGTGACATACAGGGTACATTGTGGTCATTAAGGGGTTAAACCTATTAACCCCTAATCTGTCACCCACATACATCGCGATTATTAAATAAACCTATTAACCCCTAATCTGCCGCCAACCCACATCGCCAACACTATTTAAATATATTAACCACTAAACCATCATTCCCCGACACCGCCGACACTTTAATAGAGTTATTAACCCCTAAACCTCCGGCCTCCCACATCGCCACCACTAAATAAACATATTAACCCCTAAACCTCCGGCCTACCACATCGCCGCCACTAAATAAACCTATTAACCCCTAAACCACTGGTCCCCTAAATCGCAAAACACTAAATTAAACTATTAACCCATAAACCTAACACCCCCTAACTTTCAATTAAAATTACAATATAACTCTATTTAAATAAATAAAATCTTACCTGTGAAATAAAGATAAACCTAAGTTTAAACTAGAAATTAACCTAGCATAGCTATTCTAATAAAATAAAAAAAATACCAATTAAAAAATCTAAATAAAAAATGTAAAAAAATAAATAAATCTAAAATTACAAAAAATAATAAACACTAAATAACGAAAAATAAAAAACACTAAGCTTACAAAAAATAATAAACTAAATTATCAAAAATAAAAACAATTACACCTAATCTAATAGCCCTATAAAAAAGGCCCCCAAAATAAAAACACCCCCTAGCCTACAATAAACTACCAATAACCCTTAAAAATGCCTTTTGTAGGGCATTGCCCTAAGTTAAACAGCTCTTTTACCTGTAAAAAAAAATACAAAGTCCCCCCAACAGTAAAACCCACCACCCAATTAACCCCCAAAATAAAAAAAATTAACTCTAAAAAAAACCTAAGCTACCCATTGCCCCTAAAGGGGCATTTGTATGGGCATTGCCCTTAAAAGTGCATTCAGCTCTTTTTTACTGCCCTTAAAAGGGCATTCAGCTCTTTTACAATTGCCCAAAACCCTAATCTTAAAAAAAAAAAAACACCCAAAAAAATTATTTGAACAGCCAATAGGATTTCAGTAGCTCTCATCCTATTGGCTGTTTTGAACAGCCAATAGGATTTCAGAATCTCTCATCCTATTGGCTGATTTGAATTTGAAGAATTAAATCGGCCAATAGGAATGCAAGGTACGCCATTTTGAAACGACTACCGCATGAAGAGGATGCTCCGCGCAGGATGGCATCAGCTTCCAGGATAGCTCCGCTATGCGCCCCCGGGATGAAGATAGAAGTAATTCTCGAGATGGATGAAGGTGTCGCCACCTGGATGAAGAATTATCGCCGCCTGGATGAAGATGGATGTCCGAACTTCAGGAACCGTGAGTTTGTTTTTGTTTTTTAGGTGTTTTTTTTTTTTTAGATTAGGGCTTTGGGCAATTGTAAAAGAGCTGAATGCCATTTTAAGGGTTAATAGTTTAATTTAGTGTTTTGCAATGTTGGCGGGCTGGCGGTTTAGGGGCTAAAAGGTTTATTTCGTGGTGGCGATGTGGGGGCCTGAGGTTTAGGGGTTAATAGGTTAATTTAGTAGCAGCGATATGGGAGAGCGGAGGTTTAGGGGTTAACAATTTATTTAGTGGCAGCAATGTCGGGGAGTGGCGGATTAGGGGTTAATAGCTTTTATTAGTGTCGGCGATTTCGGGAGCGGCGGTTTAGGGGTTAATAACTTTATTTAGGTGTCGGTGATGTCGGGGGCGGCGGATTTCGGGTGTTAAGACTAGGGGTTTATGTTAGGGTGTTAGGTTTAAACGTAACTTTTTTTCCCCATAGACATCAATGGGGTTGCGTTACAGAGATTTTTCATTTCGCACTTCAGGTGTTTTTTTCTAACACTCTCTCCCTACTGATGTCTATGCACGAGCACTTTAAATCAGCCCTTGGCTTTTGTGCGGTATTGAGCTTAATGCCACCATATCGCACGCACAAGGAGGCTTTTCAGTAACTTGTAATGGCAGCACTATGGAGACTGAAATAACGCAAATTTTTTAGCATTAGTTTCGCACCCTGTTTAGCGCAAAACTAGTAATCTAGGTCCTTGATAGCATCAATGTACTGAAGCTCCTCATTGGCTTCACAGCTGTAACAAACTCAAGATCGACAGTACACAGTTAAAGGCATGCAGCAGTGCAACAGTAAAGTATTAAAGGGACATAATACTCATATGCTAAATCACTTGAAACTGATGCATTATAACTGTAAAAATCTGACAGGAAAATATCACCTGAGCATCTCTATGTAAAAAAGGAAGATATTTTACCTCACAATCTCCTCAGCTCAGCAGAGTAAGTTCTGTGTAAAAAGTTATACTTCCCCTGCTCCCAGCTGCAGGTAAAAATAAAAAAAAAATGAAGAAATGAACAGCAGCCAATCAGCATCAGCAGTGCTGAGGTCATGAACTCTTACTGTGATCTCATGAGATTTGACTTAACTCTCATGAGATTTCATTGTAAGCTTCCTTTACCTGATTGGTGAAATAATATGAGAGTTCACGAGGCTCATCCCCTAAGCTGTCCTAGGACAGACACACTAAAATGCTGCTTAGAAATCCTTTACAATGGGAGGTGGCTACTGAGGAACTTTTGAGGTAAAATATCTTTCTTTTTTACATAGAGATGTTCAGGAGATATTTTCTAGTCAGCTTTTTACAGCTATTCTGCATCACTTTCAAGTGTTTAAACATTTGGGTATTATGGTCCTTTAAGTATTATAGTGGTTTAAGAGCCATGTACTATTGCATTTCTATGTCTCTTTAGTTAAAGTGAAAGTCAATTCTAGCGTTTGTAAAACGCTAGGATTGACCATTGAAACAAATAAAGGGGACTTTCAGTCATGAAGTGTAAAATACTTCATGCAGAAAGCTCCTTAATTTGTTTCAAGCATTTGCCGTTCTCAGATGCTCAGGCAGCCCACGGCAGAACGTTATTTTGCTTGAGAGGTGACGTTTTCACCTCTTAGCCAATTGCCGTGCGGTAAATCCGGCTTGGCACCCTTTTCCCGCATGCTATTCGCTAAGAGGTGGAAATGTCATCTCTTAGCAAAACAGCGTTCTGCCATGGGCTGCCTTAGCAGCTCAGAACGGCGAACGCTTGAAACAAAGGAGCTTTCTGCATGAACTATGTTACACTTCATGAATGAAAGTCCCCTTTATTTGTTTTAATGGTCAATCCTAGCGTTTTACAAATAATAGGTTCGACTTTTACTTTAACTGTCATATGATAATTCCTAAAGGAAACTATGCGCCTTTCTGCAAATTCTAAAATCTGTCTATATGCTTGTGACTGTGTGACTGCAGGGTACAGATTCTGCGCCACCAGTTTAAGACGCAGGTGTGGGAAATTTCTTTTGCAAACTTCATTAGTAAAACAATCTTACTTCTTGAATGCTTTCTGGGAACAATGACATTCTATCTGACTCATGGGCTTTATGTTATACAAAGCAAGCTTAATAATATCAAAGAAATAATGTATTTCCCAAACAGTCTGTGTGTAAGTACTGAATCCCCACCTTTCCAATGAACAATTACTTGCATTAATTGCTACAGTTAAAGCAATCTTCTAGGCTACCTGGCAAAACTGGGAAATTGCAGGATTAAAGATGAAAGACGTGGATTTGAGAAAATATTCAGAATAAGTAGGCTTAGTAAATGAAAATAATAATTGTTGTGAATGCTGTTCTCTATATGTATTACTTTGTAGTTGTACAGCAATATATAGCATCTCATGTTGAAACTTTTACTCACCCAGGGGATATCAATTCCCACCATGTATAATGTCACTCCTCATACCTACAGTATCAATGACTTAACTCTTCTTCTAAAGAAAATGTTGCTTAAATGTTCCTTTACATTCTATTCCAGTTAATATGTGTACAACAGTATCTAATTTAACCTAATAGTCCTCTTGCCCTCTGGGTATGATCTGTTGCAAAATATATCATAAAACGTTTTAAACATAAGCGGCAAAATATTTGTTAATTTAAAGAGTAAAAATTATTTTTCAAAAATCCTGGCTGCTTGTTCGGTAAAATTTGCTTTAACCGGCTATGAAATCCAAACATTTTCTTTCACGATTCAGATAGAGCATACAATTTTAAACAATTTTCACATTTTTATTTCTATTATAGAGTGTGCTTTATTCTATAAGTATCCTTTGTGAAAAGAGCAGGAATGCACTGCTGGAAGCTAGCTGAGCACAATGACAAAAGTTATATGTGCAGACACCAGTCATAGCTAGTTCCCAGTAGTGCACTGCTGCTCCTGGGGCTAGCTAGAGAACAAAGCAAATTAGATCATAGAAATAAATTGAAATGTTGTTTAAAAGTGCATTTACTATCTGAGTCAT
The DNA here is from genome assembly GCF_027579735.1 of Bombina bombina. Lineage (NCBI taxonomy): Eukaryota > Metazoa > Chordata > Amphibia > Anura > Bombinatoridae > Bombina > Bombina bombina. Next base: position 322,624,403 of record NC_069500.1, on the reverse strand, counting down.
AAAAATGTAATTTTGAGTCTACTTTCTTATTAAGGGTTGCCCCTTAAAGTGCTACTAACTGCCTGACTGGATAAGGGGTCTCTAATTGTGACATCAAAGGCAGGGAGATGACTGTCTATGAGAAACAACATTGGTATTTTTATGACCTGTATTCTGATCTTTAGACCACGTGACATATGTGTGTGTGTATATTTGTGTAGGTGTGTGTGTATATGTGTGTACAGTGTATCTGTGTATGTTTGTATATGTGTGTATGTGTGTGCTTGTATATGTGTATATGTGTGTGTGTATGATTGTGTATATGTGTGTACAGTGTGTTTGTATGTGTGTGTGTATGTGTATATGGGTGTATGTGTGTGTCTGTTTGTGTGTGTGTGTATATGTCTGTATGTATGTGTGTGTATAGTATGTATGTGTGTGTGTTTGTGTGTGTGTCGGTGGCTCCTCATTAGATTAAGGGCTCCATGTACTAAGCGGCGGGCGGACAGTTTCTCAACTCGCAAAGCTGTCCGCCTGCCTTCGCTACACACGGACAGCGGATCTGTTGATCCGCTTGCCCGTATGTATTATTACACACTCATCGGAGTGTGTAATGTCCGCCCCTTCATTCGCGTGAACAATCACGCGACTGAAGGGGCTGTCAGTCACCAAGAGCGAGCGGGCTCTCAGTTATTTTCCCTCTTCTTCGCTTCTTACATTGCGGGAAGCCCAACATGAAGCCCTAAATGTGCCTGCCCCCAACAGTAATCTATGCAAGGGCCACTGCAAAAAGACTATGGGGACGATTTATCAATGTCTGTTCGTCATGATACGCTATAGCGTATCATGTCCGACAGACATCGCTGAATGCCGACAGCATACGCTGTTGGCATTTAACATTGCACAAGCAGTTCACCAGAACTGCTTGTGCAATGCCGCCCCCTGCAGATTTGAGCTAGCAGGGGGTGTCAATCTGCCTGATCGTACAGGATCGGGCGGATTGCAGACCTCAGCCTCAGAGGCAGCGGATCAGTTATGGAGCAGCGGCCTTTAGACCACTGCTTCATAACTGCTGCTTCCGGCGAGCTTGAAGGCTCGCACGGAAACAGGGGCATCAAGCTCCATTCGGAGCTTGATAATTCGACCCCTATACCTTGTTACATTGGATCTTTTCATTTCATAACAAGAGGTTCAGAATTTGGATTCAAAAGCTTTTTCCAGACCTTTTTACCGTTAGTTAAATACCTTTGAGTCTACAATTAATCTTTGAATTTTATCAGCAATGCAGAGTTTTACATTTTGTGGAATTATATTTTAGTTTCTGCAAAATCATCCCGTTTGTTTTAACAGCACCACTATTTAGATCTAACACTTTTGGAATCTCAACTCACAAATGTTTGCATCATCTGGAAAACAAATGCACCTTTCCTTAAACCCCATTATATAGTTGATGAATATGATATTGCAAACAATAAAAACAATCGGCTAGATTACGAGTCTTGCGTTATGAGTAAAAAAGCAGCGTTAAGGCTCATAACGCTGCTTTTTTACTACCGCTGCTATTACGAGTCTTGTAGGTACAGCTGTCCCGCACACTTTTTTGGCCTTACCGCAAATCAACTTACGCAATTTGCGTGTAGTCTATTTTCAATGGGACTTCCATAGCGCCGGTATTACAAGCTTTTTTTTTTAGGCCAAAAAGTGATCGGTACAGCCTATCCCGCAAGATTCGGAACGCATTCTAAAGTCAGTAGTTATGAGTTTTACACTACAAAGTCGTAGCATAAAACTCATAACTAAAGTGCTAAAAAGTACACTAACACCCATAAACGACCTATTAACCCCTAAACCAAGGCCCTCCCGCATCGCAAACACTAAAATAAAATTATTAACCCCTAATCTGCCGCTCCTGACATCGCCGCCACTAGAATAAACATATTAACCCCTAAACCGCCACACTCCTGCCTCAGAAACATTAGTTAAATATTATTAACCCCTAATCTGCTGTCCCTAACATCGCCGCCACCTACCTACATTTATTAACCCCTAATCTGCTGCCCCCAACGTCGCCGCCACTATACTAAATTTATTAACCCATAAACCTAAGTCTAACCCTAACCCTAACACCCCCTAACAAATATAATTAAAATAAATCTAAAGAAAAATTCCTATCATTGCCTAAATAATTCCTATTTAAAACTAAATACTTACCTGTAAAATAAACCCTCCTCCTGGATTCACTGAGTACTTCTTGCCGCTTCGTTAAGGACTTCTCCCAGCTTCGTTGAGGATGGATGTCCGGTCTTCAAAACTGTAAGTGGATCCTCAGGGGTTAGTGTTAGGTTTTTTTAAGGGTTTATTGGGTGGGTTTTATTTTTAGGTTAGGGTTTGGGCCGCAATAGAGCTAAATGCCCTTTTAAGGGCAATGCCCATACAAATGCCCTTTTCAGGGCAATGGGGAGCATAGGTTTTTTTTAGTTAGGGTTTTATTTGGGGGGTTGGTTGTGTGGGTGGTGGTTTTACTGTTGGGGGGTTGTTTGTATTTTTTTTTCAGGTAAAAGAGCTGATTTCTTTGGGGCAATGCCCCGCAAAAGGCCCTTTTAAGGGCTATTGGTAGTTTAGGCTAGGGGTTTTTGTTTATTTTGGGGGGGGCTTTTTTATTTTGATAGGGTTAGGGTTAGGGCTATTAGATTAGGTGTAATTAGTTTAAATATCTTGTAATTTGTTTTTTATTTTTTGTAATTTAGTGTTTTCTTTTGTTTTGTAATTTAGGTAATTGTATTTAATGTAGTTAATTGTATTTAATTTAGGTAATTTATTTAATTGTAGTGTAGTGTTAGGTGTTAGTGTAACTTAGGTTAGGTTTTATTTTACAGGTAAATTTGTATTTATTTTAGCTTGGTAGTTAGTAAATAGTTAATAACTATTTAATAACTATTCTACCTAGTTAAAGTAAATACAAACTTGCCTGTAAAATAAAAATAAACCCTAAGCTAGATACAATGTAACTATTAGTTATATTGTAGCTATCTTAGGGTTTATTTTACAGGTATTTAGTTTTAAATAGGAATTATTTAGTTATTAATTGTATGTTTTATTTAGATTTATTTTAATTATATTTAAGTTAGGGGGTGTTAGGGTTAGATTAGGGGTTAATAAATGTAATATAGTGGCGGCGACGTTGGGGACGACAGATTAGGGGTTAATAATATTTAACTAGTGTTTGCGAGGCGGGAGTGCGGCGGTTTAGGGGTTAATATATTTATTAGTTATTAATTGTATGTTTTATTTAGATTTATTTTAATTATATTTAAGTTAGGGGGTGTTAGGGTTAGACTAGGGGTTAATAAATATAATGTAGGTGTCTGCGATGTCGGGGGCGGCAGATTAGGGGTTAATAAGTGTAAGATTAGGGGTGTTTAGACTCAGGGTTCATGTTAGGGTGTTAGGTGTAAACATAAAAATTGTTTCCCCATAGGAATCAATGGGGTTGCGTTACGGAGCTTTACGCTGCTTTATTGCAGGTGTTTTTTTTTTTTTTTAAATTTTTATTGTTTTCTTATATCAAAAATACAAAGTTCAGGTACACAATTGCTTTACATCTTGTATATAAAAGGAAGAACAAGAAAGGGAAGACCTTTTACAAGAAAGAAACATTTAAACTGCACATTCATTTCTTTCCCAAAAAGAAAAAAATACGTTTTTCCTTAGTCCTAGCATTGACCAAGGAGGTAATTCTTGAATAGGTTATTTATCACTATGTCTAGGGAGGCGCTTGGGGGGAAAAAAAAAAAAAAGGGGGGGGGGGGGAGAGGGAGGGGAGAGATTTCTCTTCCCCCCCTCTCCCCCCCCCCGTATTAATAGAATTCCTCTCAATTCCTCACAGCTCCTCTCAATGCCCTCTCTCCCCCTCTCCAGATGGTTGGGGGATACTAATAATTCCATTAATGTGATTCGTATAGTCATTTCCCATAGATTTAATAAATGGACCCCAAACATTAAAAAATTTCTCTGCCTTAAAAGGGCAAAACTTTCTATAGTCATAAGCTTCAAGAATGCCTTCTTTCAACATTACTTTCTTAAGTTGACTAACATTTGGAGAGTACCTATCGATCCAGCAGGAAAAGATCAATGATCTTGCTTTTATTATCACTTTATGTACAAATCTGTTATTTCCCTCCCATAAAGGGGAATGTGTAAGGAAGAAAATGTTTACTGCTGATAGTTTAATATCTAGTTTTAGTATGCTAGAAAGCCAAAAACTCACTTTCGACCATAATTGAAGTTGTTTAGGGCACTCATATATCAAGTGGAGTAAATCTGGGTTAGTTTTTGAGCATTTAATACACTTATTCTCCACCCCTTTATTCCATTTACAAACTCTATTCGGAGTTAAATAATCTTGGTGCATAAGTCTGAGATGCGATTCCCTTCCTGCCATTGAATTCTCCAATTTATATATTGTCCCAAAACTAGTTTGTATGGTTTTATCTTCTCTACAGATTGGTATACTATTTTCCCATTTATTATAAAGATCTTCTAGTTGCCTTGACTTAAAGCCATTTAGAAGTATTTTGTAGATAACTGAGAGTGGCCTCTGCCTGATTTTTGGATGGTCCAAAAGGGTTCTGGTAAAGAGTCCTGGTAAAGAAATGACTTTAAATAATGTTTTGCTTGTGTAAAATAAAATCTATCCTTACCTGGAATCTGATAAAGCCTTTGAATTTCCTCAAATTTAAGTATTTGCTTAGTCTTCCAGTTACATAAATGTCCTAAGTTGGATACTCCACAGTCTCCCCAGCGCTGAAATGTTGAATAATTTAGGCCCGGAATAAATTGGGAGTTCCCCACTAATGGTACCCATCTGGAATAAGCTTTCTTTTTTATTGATATAATTTTCATAGCTGCAGTCCAAGCAGCCAGAATGTCTTTCAACATAGGGTGTTGATATATTTCCCTCCCTCTTTCTTTGTTAGATGCATACAAAACAAATTCTAATGCCAATGGTTTACATAGTCTTCTATCTAATGAACAATTTGTATAGATATTAGAATGGAAAATCCAATCTAGTGGGAACCGCAGTAGGGTGGCATAGTTATATAGTAACAAATTGGGCAATGCTAAGCCCCCACTAATAAAGGGTAGATATAGTTTATCCATCTTAATTCTGGGTCTCCTGCCTCGCCAGATAAAATATCGAAGGGCTTTCGTGAACTTATTTAGATCATGTTGTTTAATTAATAAGGGAAACATACGCAAGGTGTATGTCATGATTTCCTCCGTTCATTGCCGTGTCGCCGCGGCTCCCGGATCTTCCATGTGTAACTGACGTCACGTTGCTTAGCAACGTGACGCTTTCTCAACACACCCCTCTGATGACGTTGACGCTCCTGCCTTTAAACCACGGCGGGAGATCTGAATCGGGGCCTGTTTGTTTGATCCCCTGGAGTTTGTGAGTACCTTTTCAATCTCTGTTTTCTTGATACCGACTTCTGCCTGCCTGACCAAGCCTTTTGCCTTAACCCTTTTGCTGATATTTGGATACCGACTTCTGCCTGCCTGACCAAGCCTTTTGCCTTAACCCTTTTGCTGATATTTGGATACCGACTTCTGCCTGCCTGACCAAGCCTTTTGCCTTAACCCTTTTGCTGATATTTGGATACCGACTTCTGCCTGCCTGACCTTGCTTTTTGCCTTATTCCACAATCTTTTCGTTGATTAATAATAACCTGCTTAAAGGGACATTTTCTTTTATAAAGCTGCAAAGGAGAACTTTGACTCTCTGTTTTGTTAATAACCTGCTTAAAGGGACATTTACTTTTACAAGTTGCAAAGGAGAACTTTGACTTTCTGTTTTGTTAATAACCTGCTTAAAGGGACATTTACTTTTACAAGTTGCAAAGGAGAACTTTGACTTTCTGTTTTGTTATAAGCCTGCTTAAAGGGACATTTACTTTTACAAAGCTGCAAAAGGGAACTTTGTTACAAGCCTGCTAATAAGGACCTTATTTCTAAGCTGCAAATAAGAGCATTTCCTTTATATTCTTTGACCTGCTTAAAGGGACGTTTTTTCCTTTGTGGCTTCCCTGCATTCTGGAGCAAATATTATTTTTTTAATCTTTCTCATCTGTTTCCTGAGTGGGTCACGTCCTGGATATTTCTCAGTGTGCTAGCGTGTGCTTTCTATTTCACGCTAGCAGTTGGGTTGCATCCCGGACTGATTCCAAAGCGGCTGACATTACAAACAGGCCATAATAATGGACCCCACTGAATTATCCATGGCCGTGGCTCACCAGGGACAGCTTTTGGGATCTCATGCCACTCACTTGCAGTCTCTGGACACTAAACTTGATCAAATAACTGCTCTATTACAAAATTTGGTTGCTGCCGCACCTCCCAATCCTAATCCCAATCCTAATCCTATTGAGGCATTACCTCCTACGATTCCTAACAATCAGTCTCAGGTACAACTAAGCCCCAGGATACCTCTTCCGGATAAATATGATGGGAATCCTGAAGAATGTAGAGGCTTTCTGAATCAATGCCGTCTTCATTTCCGAAATAGCCCTACTCTTTTTGCTACTCCCTCTTCTAGAATCACATTTCTTATTTCCTTAATGAAAGGAAAAGCCTTGGCTTGGGTATCACCTTTGCTAGAAAAGAATGATCCTATACTTTTGGATGTTGATACATTTTTATCTATGTTCTCAAATGTATTCGATAAACCTGGAAGGTCATCCGCTGCTGAAGCCACTCTCCTGGATTTTCGTCAAGGTAATCAACCAGTCTCTCAATACGCTATTGAGTTCCGCACCCTTGCCTCTGAAACCACTTGGAATCAGGGAGCACTCAGAGCCGCTTTCCGTAAAGGACTTTCTGAGCGTCTCAAGGATGAATTGGTGTATCGTGAACTTCCAGAGTCCTTAGAAGCCTTAATAAATCTCTGTATCAGTCTCGACGCCAGGTTTCGTGAACGCCAACAAGAAAAGGATAGAACACAGAGGTCTTCAACTCGAACTCCTTTTCGTTTGGCTCCTCGTTTTTCTAATCCAGTCACTCCAGTCTCTCCTACTACTGATCAGGCTGAACCCATGGAAGTGGGAAGTATAAAATTAACTGAGACTGAACGCTTGAGAAGACGGACTCTTGGCTTATGTCTGTACTGTGGCCTTAAAGGGCATTTATTAAGGGATTGTCCTACTAGACCAGTAAAAGCCAGGGCTTAACTCTAGTCCAGGGAACTGAGTTAAGCCAAAACAGTGGTCATTCCCTATACAAGAAACTCTTTGTTCCAGTAACCCTTCTAATTGGACATAAGAAGATTTATACTCAAGCTCTAATCGATTCTGGTGCTGGAGGAGTGTTCATTGACTCTACATTCGTCTCTACTCACTCTATACCTTTATTAAAAAAAGAGTATTCCATTTCAGTCTCTATGGTCAGTGGAGATCCTTTGGGTTCTGGATATATTCAATTTTCTACTCAACCCTTACTCCTCACCGTAGGAATACTTCATTCCGAGACAATTTGTTTTGATGTCATCCCCACTCCGCAATTTCCCATTATCTTGGGATTACCCTGGCTCCAGATTCACAATCACATTTTTTCTTGGACTTTCGGTGAACTCACTTCCTGGGGATCTACATGCCAGACTAAATGTCTTCAAAAGATTACCAAGTTACCACTCACTATTGCTCTCACAGTCGAAACTCCGGACTCCTTACCTATGCCTTATCATGACTTTGTGGATGTTTTCTCCAAAAAAGAAGCTGAACGACTTCCTCCTCACCGCCCTTTTGATTGTCCCATTGATCTCCTTCCCGGGGCTGCCTATCCTCGAGGCAAGACATATCCACTTTCTAAACCAGAAAACATGGCTTTGGAAGAATATATTAAAGACAATCTGGCTAGAGGATTTATTCGACCCTCCTCTTCCCCTGTAGGGGCTGGTTTCTTTTTTGTAGGAAAAAAGGATGGTGGATTACGACCCTGTATTGATTACCGAGGATTAAATCAGATTACCATCAAGAACAGTTATCCTCTGCCTCTTATTCCTGAACTTTTTACTTATCTTCAGGGAGCCACCATTTTCACCAAACTCGACCTACGTGGTGCATACAATTTGATCCGTATACGCAAAGGAGATGAGTGGAAGACTGCCTTTAACACTCGATTTGGGCATTATGAATATTTGGTCATGCCCTTCGGGCTATGCAATGCTCCGGCGGTTTTCCAACATTTTGTAAACGAGATCTTTCGTGATTTTTTGAATATCTTTGTCATCATATACCTTGACGACATCTTAATTTTTTCTCAGAACCACCAAGATCATGTGCACCACGTCAAGAAAGTACTTCAACGTCTAAGAGAATTCCATCTGTTTGCTAAACTGGAGAAATGTTCTTTCCATCAAAAATCCATACCCTTTCTGGGTTATGTAATATCGGCATCTGGATTTGAAATGGACCCTACTAAACTTTCTGCCATTTTGGATTGGCCTAGACCTGATTCTTTGAAGGCTTTACAACGTTTTCTAGGATTTGCCAACTACTACAGGAAGTTCATCAATAATTTTGCTACTATTACTTCTCCTCTTACTTCTCTCACTAGAAAAGGACAAAACTGTAAAAGATGGCCTCCTGAGGCTATAGAAGCTTTTGAGTCTCTCAAAGAAGCTTTTTCCTCAGCACCTATTCTCCGTCATCCAAATCCTGAGTTTCAATTTATCTTGGAAGTTGATGCTTCCTCTGTTGCTGCTGGAGCTGTTCTGTCTCAACGAATACCAGAGACTGGAAAGATTCATCCTGTTGCTTTCTTCTCTAAAAAATTCACTCCTTCTGAATTTAACTATGACGTAGGGAATAAAGAGTTACTTGCCATCAAAATGGCATTGGATGAATGGAGACATTGGCTGGAAGGTACTTCTTTGCCATTTACTATACTCACTGATCATAAGAACCTTCTGTATCTCCAAACAGCCAAACGATTGAATTCCAGGCAAGCACGCTGGTCCTTATTCTTCTCCCGGTTTCACTATAATTTGTCTTACATACCTGGTTCAAAAAATATTAAAGCAGACGCCCTTTCCAGACAATTTCAAGATACCCCAGTTCCTGAGTCTGGTACCATTCTCCAACCTCATGAAGTCATAGCCCAGTTAACAACTTCTTGGTTACAAGAATTACAGTCTGCTCAAGAGAATCTTCCTTTGTCCTGTAAACCTCCCGATGGTTTACTCTTTGTTCCTGAACGCCTTCGTTCCAAGATTTTATTTTGGGCTCATGATAGTCCCCTTTCTGGACATCCTGGCATCAGTATTACCACTCGAAACCTCAAACAACATGTCTGGTGGCCTACTCTCTCTCAAGATGTGAAGGATTACGTCTCAGTATGCACACAATGTGCCATGAACAAAACTCCACGCCAACTTCCTTCAGGATTGCTCCAACCATTGCCTATACCTCACCAGCCTTGGACTCATGTATCCATGGACTTCATTACTGACCTTCCCTTGTCCGCTGGAAACAATACTATCTGGGTGGTGGTCGACAGGTTCACTAAGACTGCCCATTTTGTACCCTTACCAGGATTACCATCTGCCAAAAGACTCTCTGAACTTTTTATTTCACATATTGTAAGAATCCATGGATTTCCTCTAGATATTGTTTCAGATAGAGGGGTACAGTTTGTCTCCCGATTTTGGAGGTCACTTTGTAAACATTTTGGAACTACTATATCTCTCTCTACTTCTCACCACCCACAATCGAATGGTCAGACTGAAAGAGTAAACCAGTGTCTTGAAACATTTCTTAGACATTATGTGGATCATTATCACTCTAACTGGACTTCTTACCTTCCTTTGGCTGAATTGGCTCATAATGCCCGATACAATTCCTCCCTTCAGACTTCTCCTTTTCATGCAGCTTACGGATATCAGCCCAGAACATTCCCTTTGCATACTTCCTCCACAGTGAATCTTGCTTCTGATCTTACAGCCCGAAGATTAACTCGACATTGGCGGAAAATACATCGTATTCTTTCTGTAACTTCTAAACGTTACAAGTTCTTTTCAGACCTTCGACGGAAGAAGGCTCCCAAATATCGCCCTGGTGATAAAGTTTGGATTTCCTCTCGATTTCTTCGCCTGAAACAACCTTCTAACAAATTGGGACCACGATACGTGGGTCCTTTCCGAATACTGGGTCAGGTGTGTTCCACTGCTTATAGGGTGGCTTTACCCAAGACTCTCAAAGTCCATCCGGTATTCCATGTTTCTCTTTTAAAACCTGTGATGACTAACAGGTATTCTAAGCCTTTTACTAAACCTCCACCGTTATTTGTGCATGGACACCCTGAGTTTGAGATCAGCCATATTCTAGATTCCAAGTTGCGTGGCAAGAAATTGTATTATCTCATTCATTGGAAAGGTTATCCAGTCACGGAACGTTCTTGGGAACCGGCTCATCAAGTACATGCTCCTACTTTGATCAAGACCTTCCACAAGACTCATCCTGATAGGCCTGGTCCTGTCCCCCGGAGGGGTCCTTGAGGAGGGGGGTGCTGTCATGATTTCCTCCGTTCATTGCCGTGTCGCCGCGGCTCCCGGATCTTCCATGTGTAACTGACGTCACGTTGCTTAGCAACGTGACGCTTTCTCAACACACCCCTCTGATGACGTTGACGCTCCTGCCTTTAAACCACGGCGGGAGATCTGAATCGGGGCCTGTTTGTTTGATCCCCTGGAGTTTGTGAGTACCTTTTCAATCTCTGTTTTCTTGATACCGACTTCTGCCTGCCTGACCAAGCCTTTTGCCTTAACCCTTTTGCTGATATTTGGATACCGACTTCTGCCTGCCTGACCAAGCCTTTTGCCTTAACCCTTTTGCTGATATTTGGATACCGACTTCTGCCTGCCTGACCAAGCCTTTTGCCTTAACCCTTTTGCTGATATTTGGATACCGACTTCTGCCTGCCTGACCTTGCTTTTTGCCTTATTCCACAATCTTTTCGTTGATTAATAATAACCTGCTTAAAGGGACATTTTCTTTTATAAAGCTGCAAAGGAGAACTTTGACTCTCTGTTTTGTTAATAACCTGCTTAAAGGGACATTTACTTTTACAAGTTGCAAAGGAGAACTTTGACTTTCTGTTTTGTTAATAACCTGCTTAAAGGGACATTTACTTTTACAAGTTGCAAAGGAGAACTTTGACTTTCTGTTTTGTTATAAGCCTGCTTAAAGGGACATTTACTTTTACAAAGCTGCAAAAGGGAACTTTGTTACAAGCCTGCTAATAAGGACCTTATTTCTAAGCTGCAAATAAGAGCATTTCCTTTATATTCTTTGACCTGCTTAAAGGGACGTTTTTTCCTTTGTGGCTTCCCTGCATTCTGGAGCAAATATTATTTTTTTAATCTTTCTCATCTGTTTCCTGAGTGGGTCACGTCCTGGATATTTCTCAGTGTGCTAGCGTGTGCTTTCTATTTCACGCTAGCAGTTGGGTTGCATCCCGGACTGATTCCAAAGCGGCTGACAGTGTAGAGTATCTTTGGGAGGATAAACATCTTATATGCTGCCACTCTTCCTTAAAGGGAGAGTGGCAGGTCTACCCAGTTTTTAAGCTTCTCTATACAGTGATTTAAAACATATACTGTGTTATCCCTATACCAATTTTGAGGAGAAGGGGATAAATATATACCTAGATACTTTAGTGTATCTGTTTCTACAAATGGGTGAACCATATTTGTTTTTGGTTTTTTAAGCCATAAAATACTAGACTTAGAAAAGTTTATTTTATATCTTGAGATTTTTCCCTATATCTCTAACTGAGAGATCACTTCATTAATTTGAGAGTTTGGATCTGATACACATATTAGAAGGTCATCCGCGAAGATAGATAACTGAAATATCTCCTCGTCCAGTCTGCAGCCAAGTACTTTCCTCCTGAGTTTCATAGCCAGGGGTTCAAGTACCAAGTCAAAAAGCAGTGGTGACATAGGGCACCCCTGTCTTGTTCCTCTAGATAGGGAAAAGGGAGCTGAGATATCGCCATTTACCAAAAGAGTGGCCCTGGCGTCAGAGTATACGTTAGATATTAAGTTTAAAAAATTACCTCTAAGGCCAAAATTATACAGTGTCTGCTGGAGAAAGACCCATTCAACCCTGTCGAAGGCCTTCTCCGCGTCTAATGACAGGAGAAAGGCCCCCGGCAATGTGCCGGGCCCCCCCCCCCCAGCATCCTCTTCAGCATATTGACAAATAACGTGTTGAATTCTTCTAATATTCATTTCAGAGGTTCTCCCCTTAACAAACCCCACTTGATCCCTATGAATTAGGTTTGGAAGGATTTCCTTTAATCTCTCTGCTATTATCTTCATTAAGATCTTATAGTCCACTCCCAATAATGAAATTGGCCTATAAGAGGTGACCTCCTCTGGGTCTTTCCCTTCTTTCTGAATTAATATTATGTTTGCAGTTTTAAACTGCTCTGTAATTTTAGCATTATGACAAAAATAGTTATTATAGAGTGAATTTAATATAGGTATAATTTTTTCCTTAAGAATGTCATAAAATTCTATAGGTAGACCATCTGGTCCAGGAGCCTTACCCTTAGACATTAACTTAATTGTTTTACTTATCTCCTGGTCTGAGATAGGTCCATTCAAAAAATCCAACTCTTCCTCCGTAATATGAGGCAGGTTCAAGTCTTTAAAGAATTCCCCCATTTCAGATCTATCAGGGGACTGGGATTTATACAAATTACTATAATATTGTTGGAATAAGTCCAATATTTCCTCGACTTTGTTAACAATCCTACCCCCATCTCTTAAGATTTTAATTGGGTTTTTTTTATTGGTTTTTTAAATAATCTCGACAAATAATTGCCCACTTTGTTACCGAATCTCCTAAATTGAGTTGTGCCTTTATAGATATCTACTTGTGTTGAGTCTAGAAGAAATAATTCCCTCTCTTTTTTGCAAGCAAAGTACTTATCTTTATTTATTCTATTTGGTTTCTTTCTATAATTTGAATATGCTATAGATAATTTATAAGCTAAGTCTTTATCCTTTTTTAGTTGTTCTTTCTTAAAACCTTTCACAAAGTGATTAATATCGGCTTTTAAAGTGACCTTTGCTGCTTCCCAAAAAATATTACTATTATCTATATATTCCTCATTGTTCCGATAATACTCTTCCCAGCAATCAACTAAATATGATTTAAATTTGACTGAGTGATATAAAAATTTGGGGAAGAAAAAGGTATTGTAATTACTTTTGGTGTGATCTTCTATCTTTAAAAGTATCGGGGCATGATCTGATAATGAGAGGTCTAGAATTTTAGCTTCCCTTACTCTATGTGTCAAGTTATCTGATGTTAAAAAGATATCCAGTCTAGATAGGGAGTTATGTGTCTTGGATATACAAGTATATTCCAAACAATTTGGATAGAGCAGTCTCCAAATATCAACCAGCTCAAATTGAGAGCAAAGTGTAGAAAATATATTTGTCTCAAATTTTAGCTGTGCCCGTCTTGTTTTGGTACCTTTATTCTGAGTTGTCATACTTTTCCTATCTAGCAATCCATTAGGGGTGGCATTGAAATCCCCTGCTATAATAATATCAATTTCTGGTTGGTTCCCCATTATTTTATTTATTTTCCTCCAGAATTTACTATCTTGGTTGTTGGGGCCATAAATATTGCCCAGCAGCATATCTTTTCCATTTAGTGTTATTATAAGAAATTGAAATCTACCTTCTTTATCATTTATTATTTTTTTTAATGTATAATCTAAGTGTTTATTAAATAAAACTGCAACCCCTCTTGCAGCTCTGGAGTATGATGCTGAGACAACTTCTCCTACCCATTTCCCTTTTAATTTCAGATGTTCAATCTCAGAGAGATGGGTCTCCTGCAAACAGACTATATCAGGGCTCCTTCTGCCAAGGTAATTTATTATGGCCTTTCTTTTAACAGGGGAATGAATTCCCCCAACATTCCATGATATAAGCTTAACCATCAAAATGCCCGATATTCAAGGACATGGGGAGAGGGAGAGAGGCGAGAGGCGACAAGAAGTGGAAAGAGGGGAAAAAAAAAAAAAAAAAAAGGTGTTGCAGGTGTTAGACTTTTTCTCAGCCGGCTCTCCTCATTGATGTCTATGGGGAAATCGTGCACGAGCACGTACAACCAGCTCACCGCTGACTTAAGCAGCGCTGGTATTGGAGTGCGGTATGGAGTACAATTTTGCTCTATGCTCACTTGTCTTTTAACGCCGGGTTTATAAAAACCTGTAATACCAGCGCTGTAGGTAAGTGAGCGGTGACAATAACGTGCAAGTTAGTACCGCACCCCTCATAACGCAAAACTCGTAATCTGGCCGAATGTAAATTTGAATGTTGGGTTTCAAATTTAAGTGTTCCAGAACAAATTTAGTCCTTAAAGGTTAAGGAAAAGCAACATTTTTCTTACATGATTCAGATAAAGAATGAAATTTTAAGCAATGTTACAATTTAATTATTTTATTAAATTAGCTTTGTTCTATTTGTATAATTTGTTGAAAAGCATACCAAGGTAGACTAGCTACTGATTGGTGATTGCACACATATACCTATTGGCATTGGCTCACCCAATGTGTTCAGCTAGCTCCCAGTAGTGAATTTCTGGTCCTTCTACAAATAATACAGAGAGAATAAGGCAAAATAGACAATAGAAGCAAATTGCAAAATAGTTTAAAATTAGTTGCTCTATCTGAAACATGAAACTCTTCTTTTTTTGGTTGCATGTCCCTTTAATACAATAGCTATTCATGGTGACTAATATAAATGGCTTTTCAGACATTCCCATTCAAATGAGCTACAATTATCTCAGCTAAGTGCACAGTGGCTGTTTAACTGCCAGACCACAGAATCATCATATTTATGCTGGATGATATCTCTCAAAGAGAAACAAAAATATCATATGGTAAAGTGCTGTAGTGCATCAAAGCTTATTTATATTAATATTCCTGAGATATGCTTACATTCTACAGAGCTATATTTAGCTCTTTTGTGAGCACAATTTTGTTTAAAGGGACATGGAACTCCAATTATTTTTTCATGATTCAGATAGAGAATACAATTTTAAAAACTCATGGGCTTTTTGGAATATCTAAAGACTGCTGCTCCATAACTTGTGCGCCTGCTATGAGGCCGCGGAAAGAAATCAACCCGATCAAATACTATCAGGTTGATTGACACCCCCTGCTAGTGGCCGATTGGCCACAAATCTGCAGGGGGCGGCATTGCACCAGCAGTTCACAAGAACTGCTAGTGCAATGATAAATACCGACAGCGTATGCTGTCGGCATTTATCGATGTGCAGCGGACATGATACGCTACATTGTATCATGTCTGATCGCACTATGTTAAATATACCCCATATTATCTAATTTGCTTCATTCTTTGGATATTTTTTGTTGAAGAAGATGCAATGCACATGGGTGAGCCAATCACACAAGGCATCTATGTGCAGCCACCAATCAGCAGCTACTGAGCCTATTTAGATATTTTTTCAACAAAGGATATTAAGAGAATTAATCAAATTAGTTAGTAGAAGTAAATTGGAAAATTGTTTAAAATTGCATGCTGTTACTAAATCATGAAAAAAAATTGGGGTTTCATGTCCCTTTAATTGTCAATCCTTTAGTATTCTAGGCAAAATGCTTGCCAGACCTTAAACCTATTTTTATTAACAGTATAGTATAATATCTGCAGGTCATTCAACAACATGGTTTACCAGTAGTGGAGGTTTACAATATAATGCTAAAAAAAGACCCCAAAAGATTTTGTGTGATAAATTCCCTCTATGCTGGCGAGTTTATAATCAACAGACCCTGGCACGCTCTGGCATGGAGAGAAAGCAAAATATTGGGGATTTTATTGAGCGTTATATTACAATGTATGTGACTCACTGTACTGAAGCTACTCCTTAGATCAGTGATTTGCAACCTTTTTTTTGCCGTGGCACACTTTTTTACATTAAAAAATCCTGTGGCACACCACCATCCCAAAATTTTACAAAATCACACATTGTAGCCTAATACAGGATATATATACAGTATATATATATATATATATATATATATATATATATATATATATACACACACACACTGTACTGTGCTGTCATGCCATGCCTCCTACAAACTATACATGACATATTGACATTCATTCACAAACAATCATAATGATTGTCTGTGAATGAATGTCAATGTCATGGTTGTAAAAATGATGCCTGATGAGCCTGTCACATACCTCCCAATATTTCAAAATTTGAAAGAGGGACACCCCCGCACTGTTGTCAGTCTGCCGTGGCACACCTGATGATCTCTCACGGCACACTAGTGTGCCACGGCACACTGGTTGAAAAACACTGCCTTAGATAATCTCATCAGAACAGAGAGCTTTAGATGATCAAGTCCTGAAATGTTACTTATAGGTCAAATGGGGCTTTTGTAAAGATTAATTTACATAAACATATAAGGCAGAGAAAAAAAATTGTATATACTTCTAGAACTTTAGCAGCAGCTACTAAGATGAATGTTATTATTTATTTTACAAATATATTTCAGAAGTGCTATTTCAATTCCACAGTGTTTAGATTTAGTTTTATAATAATGTATTTATGGGGAAGGTCCTGCTGAAAAACATTCCTGTATATTTTGAAATGAAATGGACATTCTGCTGTAGAAATAAAGGACCTGATTATGAGTGGCACGCTAACAGTTACCCGCGAGTGATATCGGGATTATCACGGCTGTTTGCACACCTCTGATGTAGCGCTGGGTTTACAAGCTGAAAGCAAGCACATTGCTTGAGCGCAATTGAACTTAACGAGATAACGCTACTTCAGAGCTCTGGTTAACTGTTTTGCAAAACAAATATATATGTTTATATGTGTATTTATAGACATGTATACACATATAAACACATAAATACATATTTATACATATATAGACATATGTAGAAGTGCTTTGGAGCCCTTTGCAGTCAAGTAGATGAAAACATGTTAAAACATATTTATGCAATATTAATTTTTAATAAAGTGTTATACAGTGTATTTACTGTAAATATTTCACATTCCAATGTTCTGCACATAGCAGAATGTTCTATGTATTTTTAAATAGATATTCCTATATATCTGTATATATCTATACCTATATATAATCATGTATAAAAATAGGTATAGACAGAAGCCATATTTCAAACTGTTTATTGTAATAAATTCCAATCACATGTATGTAGTAATATGTATTTATGAATAAATATAACATATTCTTCTATATGAAGAACAAATTAAATGTGAAATATTAATATTTTCATGTCGGGTTAACACACTTAAAGTGTCAGTAAACTTTAAAATTATGTTATATAATTCTGCACATAGTGCAGAATTATATAACATTATATTAGCCAAACATTATTAAAACATAATTTCCCCTATTAATTTTAAAAAAAAATCGCTGTTTCACAGACCCGCTCTCTGCTGAGCGGGTCTGTTATATTTACTCAGCGCATTGGGCCAGCTGTATAGTCACAGCCTGGCCCGACCGCGCCATAAGACTAAGTGCAGCTCGCTCCTGTGACAGGAGCGAGCTGCACTTAGTCTTATGGCGCGGTCGGGCCAGGCTGTGACTATACAGCTGGCCTGATGCGCTGAGTAAATATAACAGACCCGCTCAGCAGAGAGCGTGTCTGTGAAACAGCACTTTTTTAAAAAAATTAATAGGGGAAATTATGTTTTAATAATGTTTGGCTAATATAATGTTATATAATTCTGCACTATGTGCAGAATTATATAACATTATTTTTAAGGTTTACTGTCCCTTTAAGAATACACGATTGGGTGTTTGTTTATTTTTCAAACTTTTCTTACTCCATGGGGGAATACGCTAACGCGGTTGTGATATTCTAACTTTGGCTTTTTGCGCACATCGTTACCCAACGCGCGCAAAAAGCTTACTTCTAGCAGAGTTAGACTACAGCTCCACTCGAAATCTGGCCTAAAATGCTCAGTTTTTGTTAGAGCATTTGTTAGAACATGCAAATATTTAACCGTTACATTTACAGAACTTGTGTTTCCCAAGTGTTGCTGTAGTAATTATTGTTTTTTCTGGTTTGCTAGCAGTTCGCGCGTGTATTGGACAACGTTACACATCTATATACGTAAATGGCAGGAACAGTCTACTAGAAAAGGTGAACAAGCTTCAAAAAATTCCAAATATGCTCCCACCTTAAAGGGATATGAAACCCATAAAATGTATTTTGTGATTCAACAGAGCATACCATTTTAAAAACGTTTCCAATTGACATCTGTTATCAAATTTGCTTTGTTCTCATGGTATTCTTTATTAAAGAGATGCCTAGGTAGGTATCTGGAGCACTACATGGCAAGAAGTAGCACTGCCATCAAGCGCTCTTGCAAATGGATAATATTCTTGCAAAATTGCTGTCATATGGTGCTCCAGACACGTGCAAGCTCCTGAGCTCATGTCCCTGTTTTTCAAGAAAATATACCAAGAGAACGAAGAAAAACTGATAATAGAAGAAAATTAGAAGGTGTTGCATACTAAATCATATAAAGAAAAAATGTGGGTTTCATGTCCCTTTAACTAAGAGCATTGCAAAGGAGCCTCTATAGATGTCGCCTACTGAGTGCTTTTTTACTGGCTGCGCACCTTATTCATTTCCATAACAGTACTCCAGTGCAATAGAAAACACTTTCATGTAACTTTTTGCATGATCTTTAGTCTTTTTTCTTGTAACAGCTTCGTTTGTTTCGATGTTAAAGTATTTGTGCATGCTCTGTTCGCATTTATAATCCCAACTGTTCCCCGATTTATTAAAAGGTTTAAATGTAGCTCAAATCATTGTTTAAACAAACTTGTAAACAGCTTAAATGCCAACATTAGTAATTTCTTTTATGACTACAGTGAAGAATTTGGACTTTAACCCCTTAATGACCGGACCATTTTTCAATTTTCTTACCCTTAAGGACAAGGGCTATTTTTACATTTCTGCGGTGTTTGTGTTTAGCTGTAATTTTCCTCTTTCTCATTTACTGTACCCACACATATTATATACCGTTTTTCTCGCCATTAAATGGACTTTCTAAAGATATCATTATTTTCATCATATCTTATAATTTACTATAAAAAAATTATAAAATATGAGGAAAAAATGGAAAAAAACTATTTTTTTCTAACTTTGACCCCCAAAATCTGTTACATATCTACGACCACCAAAAAACAATCATGCTAAATAGTTTCTAAATTTTGTCCTGAGTTTAGAAATACCCAATGTTTACATGTTCTTTGTTTTGTTTGCAAGTTATAGGGCAATAAGTACAAGTAGCACTTTGAAATTTCCAAACCACTTTTTTTCAAAATTAGCACTAGTTACATTGGAACACTGATATCTGTCCGAAATCTCTGAATATCCCATGACATGTATATATTTTTTTTTAGAAGACAACCCAAAGGATTGATTTATGCCCATTTTGGTATATTTCATGCCACCATTTCACTGCCAAATGCGAGCAAATAAAAAAAATCGTTCACTTTTTCACAAATTTTGTCACAAATTTTGTCACAAACTTTAGGTTTCTCACTGAAATTATTTACAAACGGTTTGTGCAATTATGGCACAAATGGTTGTAAATGTTTCTCTGGGATCCCCTTTGTTCAGAAATAGCAGACATATATCTTTGGCATTGCTTTTTGGTAATTAGAAGGCCACTAAATTCCGCTGTGCACCACACATGTATTATGCCCAGCAGTGAAGGGGTTAATTAGGGAGCCTGTAGGGACCTTGAAGGGTTAATTTTAGCTTTAGTGTAGTGTAGTAGACAACCCAAAGTATTGATCTAGGGTCATTTTGGTATATTTCATGCCACTATTTTACCACCAAATGCGAGCAAATAAAATGCAAGCAAATAAAAAAAAAAGTTACATTTTTCACAAGTTTAGGTTTCTCACTGAAATTATTTACAAACAGCTTGTGGAATTATGGCACAAATGGTTGTAAATGCTTCTCTGGGATCTCCTTTGTTCAGAAATAGCAGATATATATGGCTTTGGCGTTGCTTTTTGGCAATTAGGAGGCCGCTAAATGCTGCTGCGCACCACACTTGTATTATGCCCAGCAGTGAAGGGGTTAATTAGGTAGCTTGTAGAGAGCTTACAGGGTTAATTTTAGCTTTAGTGTAGAGATTAGCCTCCCACCTGACACATCCCACCCCCTGATCCCTCCCAAACAGCTCTCTTCCCTCCCCCACCCCACAATTGTCCCTGCCATCTTAAGTACCGGCAGAAAGTCTGCCAGTAATAAAATAAAAGGTGCTTTTTATTTTATTTTTTTATTTATTCAGCTGTGATGGACCCCTGTCTTAGCCCCCAACCTCCCTGATCCCCCCCCCAAACAGCTCTCTAACCCTCCCCATCTACCTATTTGCCACCATCTTGGGTACTGGCAGCTGTCTGCCAGTACCCAGTTTTCCCCAAAAAATAAAAAGTTTTTTTGTGTTTTTTTTTTTAATTACAGCTTTTTCTGTAGTGTAGCTTCCCCCCCCCCAATACCCCCATCCCCCTAACCCTACCAGATCCTATAAAAAAAATTTAATTTTTTTTAAAAACGTTTTCTGCCCCCCCTCCCTCTTAACAGTAATCATTGGTGGCAGTGGTTGCTACGCGCGCACACGCAGGCCCCCCCTCCGCACGCTCCCAGCATCCGGCGTGCACAATGCACTTGCAGGAACCGGATGCCGGGTAGCAATGGGCCGCCCACCCGCCTCCCTTGTAAGCTCCCACCCACCAACGAACGGCACCATCGCTACGGGTGCAGAGAGGGCCACAGAGTGGCTCTCTCTGCATCAGATGCATTTTAAAGGGTATTACTCTCTTAGATAACTGACATGCCAGGTACGTCCATTGTCACTAACTGACAGTTTTTGCAGGACGTACCTGGTATGTCAGTTGTCATTAAGGGGTTAAAAGGGACACTGAACCCAAATTCAGATAGAGCATGCAATTTTAAGCAACTTTCTAATTTACTCCTATTATCAATTTTTCTTTGTTCTCTTGCTATCTTTGTTTGAAAAAGAAGGCATCTAAGCTAAGGAGCCAGCCAATTTTTGGTTCAGAACCATGGATAGCATTTGTTTAGTGGTAATAGGAGTAAATTAGAAAGTTGCTTAAAATTGCATGCTCTATCTGAATCACGAAAGAAAATTTTTGGGTTCAGTGTCCCTTTGAAAAAACTTTATTATAAAATTGCTCAAATTGTTTGTGTTATATCTGTGGTAAATGAACAAAAGGCAATCCACCCCATTAGGCTGCCAGTTTCAATACTTAATGAGCAGTCATGTTAATGATACTTTACCTTGACAGTTTATCTTTTGCTTTGGCAGACCCTAAATGGGAACGGTTGTTGGTTCCTGTGGGGTACTTGTCGTATGATGTACACACCATTTTATTATTAACCCTTTCACAATAATGAATTGTTCACCACATCCAGTAATATTTGCTTCCACCCTTAGGTGTCTGTATATCTGTGTTTTTTCCACTGGTATTAGCTTTTTAATAAATAAACCCATCAAGACCTGAAACATCTCGTTTACTGGAGCTGAAGCAGGTCGAGTGGCTGCGAACCGAGCAGCACAATAGCTTGTAGTGCTGGTGATAATGCTAGCAAAGCGGCGGGAAGAGGCCTGAAAGTTGCTATAAAAGGAGGGTACAATTTGATTTGTCGTCTTGTTTGTGGATGAGGAGCTGGTGGAACTTTAGTTATGCTGAACAATCAATTGAAAATCATACTTCAAATAAGTCAAAGTTAGATTTCCTGATCTATATATAACCATGTATAATGATTAACTTTGTATATTATATAGATCATCTCACTGGGACTTGTTTCTCAGATACAATGCTAATGACCACTTTCTTAAAAATCTATTATTTATGTTACAAAAAGAATAAATACAGAACTAGAATTGGTACTTGTGCACATAAATTAAGTTAATAGCATATTTGGCTGTTTCTCTTGTTGTACAGCAGCCATATCTATTCTTTAATCAATTCCTTGTACTAGTGCTGATGTCTGGCTTTATAGGAAGTATTGCTCCTCTTCTTCTTCACTGCCTGGGCCTCTCCAAGTACAATGAGCAAAGCACTATATTACTATATATTACTATTTTCATCTGCTTACAGTCATACTACCTGTGATTAATACATGCTAAGAAATTATTCAGTGCCACTCAACACTGTCAAAACTTCCATATAGGCCTCTAACTACTTTTTGATGCTCATAGGGTTAACGTGCGTTAAGACCTAGGGGTAGATTTATCATAGTGCGAGCGGATATGATACAATGTAGCGTATCCTGTCTGCTGCACATCGATAAATGCCGACAGCATTCGCTGTCGGCATTTATCATTGCACCAGTATTTTTATATATATACAGTATATATATATATATATATATATATATATATATATATATATTTATATACATGTATAAATATGTGTACTGTATGTATAAACATATATACACATGTATATACATATATACATAAATATATAAACTTTGTAGCCCTTTCCCCTCAAATGAAAGAAAATGTTCTTTGTATTTTTAAATAGCTATTTCAATCTATCTATCTATCTATCTATCTATCTATCTATAGATATAAACACATATATCTATACTTGTATATATCCAATAGGATTGAGCTTGCATTCTATTGGCTGATTGGAATAGCCAATAGAATGCAAGCTCAATCCTACTGGCTGATTGGATCAGCCAGTAGGATGAAAGCTCAATTCTATTGGCTGATTGCAACAGCCAATAGGATTTTTTCAACCTTAATTCCGATTGGCTGATAGAATTCTATCAGCCAATCGGAATTCAAGGGACGCCATCTTGGATGACGTCATTTAAAGGGAAACGTCATTGTTCAGACGACGTCATCATAAGAGGATGCTCCGCGCCGGATGTCTTGAAGATGGAGCCGCTACGCACCGGATGGATGAAGATAGAAGATACTGTCTGGATGAAGACTTCTGCCGGGTTGGATGAAGACTTCGGCCCGCTTGGATGAAGACTTCTGCCGGCTTCACTGAGGACTTCTGCCGCTTCGTTGAGGATGGATGTCGGGTCTTCAAAAACTGTAAGTGTATCTTCGGGGGTTAGTGTTAGGTTTTTTAAGGGTTTATTGGGTGGGTTTTTATTTTAGATTAGGACTTTGGGCTGAAAAAAGAGCTAAATGCCCTTTTTAGGGCAATGCCGATACAAATGCCCTTTTCAGGGCAATGGGGAGCTTATGTTTTTTAGATAGGTTTTTATTTGGGGTGTTGGTTGTGTGGGTGGTGGGTTTTACTGTTGGGGAGGTATTTGTATTTTTATTTACAGGTAAAAGAGCTGATTTCTTTGGGGCAATGCCCCGCAAAAGGCCCTTTTAAGGGCCATTGGTAGTTTATTGTAGGCTAGGGGTTTTTTTATTTTGGGGGAGGGGCTTTTTTATTTTGATAGGGCTATTAGATTAGGTGTAATTAGTTTAAATATTTGATCATTTATTTTTTATTTTGTGTAACTTAGTGTTTATTTTGTTTTGTAACTTAGTGTTTTTTATTTTGTGTAACTTAGTTGTTATTTTTTTGTAACAGTCATTTTTTATTGTAGACTTAAATAACTTGAGTAGGGTTAGGTTTTTAGAAATGTAATATAGTTAATTTAATTTGTAGTTTAATGTAATTTTAGTATAATAGGATAGGTTAATTAATAGTTTAATATAGTTTAATGTAATTTTAGTATAATAGTAAGGGTAGATTAATTATTAGTTTAATATAGTTTAATGTAATTTTAGTATAATAGTTAGGGTAGATTCATTATTAGTTTAATATAGTTTAATGTAATTTTAGTATAATAGTTAGGGTAGGTTAATTAGTAGTTTAATATAGTTTAATTTAATTCTAAAGGAAAGTTTTAATTTATTATAAGATAGGGATGAGTTAATATTGAATGTAAAGTTAGCGGGTTGTTTGGTTTAGGGGTTAATAAGCTAATTTAGTTTATGGCGATGTGGGGGCTGGCGGTTTAGGGGTTAATAGGTTTAGTAAGTGGTAGTGATGTGGGAGGCCAGGGGTTTAGGGTTTAATATATTTATTTAGTTGCAGAGGGGTCTGGGAGCGGCGGGATAGGGGTTAAGGGTTAATAACATTATGTCGGGAGCAGCGGAATAGGGGTTAATAATTTTATTACAGTTGCGGCGTTACTAGACGTGCATTCATTTTGCTATTAATGCACATTCGCAAATGAAATATGTATATTTGTTTTGTTTTCACTATTACTAAATGAATTACTAAATGAATATCCGAAAGAATGCCCCTCGAAATTTAAAGAAAAAGAAAAAATACTAACGAAATTCTCTAGTATTAATTTGTTTCCCTTAATTACCATACACCTAGATAACGAGTTTTGAGCGCTATAGAGAAATTAACGAACGCAACAAAAGTTACGTCATTTAATTTCCTATAGCGCTGCCATTACAAGTTTTCAAACATATGCCTTTTGCGTGCGATATGGTTGCGTTGAGCTCCATACCGCACACAATCACATCAATTGGGAGAGCTGGCAAAAAAAAATAACACCTGCGATCGTGGAAACAAAAGTTCCGTAACGCAGCCCCATTGATGTCTATGGGGAAATAAAAATACTGTTTAAACCTAACACGCTAACATAAACCCTACGTCTAAACACCCCTAATCTGCTGCCCCCAACATTGCTGATGCCTGCCTACAGTTTTTAACCCCTAGTCTGCCGCTCCCAATATCGCCGCCACTATACTACATTTATTATCCCCTAAAACACCAGCCCCCTACATCGCAACAAGCTAAATTAAACTATTGTAACCCCTAAACCTAACTCTTACGTAACCCTAAACCTAACCCTAACACCCCCTAACTTTAACATAATAAAAATATAGCTAAACAAAAGTAAAATTTTTAACTAAATAAACCTATTAACCCCTAAACTGCCAGCCCCCCACATCGCAGCAAGCTAAATTAAACTATATTAACCCCTAAACCTAACCCCCCTTACTTTAACATAATTAAATTAGATCTAAATTTACAATTATTAACTAAATAATTCCTATTTAAAACTAAATACATACTTACCTGTGAAATAAAACCTAACTATTAGTTATATTGTAGCTAGCTTATGTTTTATTTTTATTTCACAGGTAAATTTGTATTTATTTGAACTAGGGAGACTAGTTAGTAAATAGTTATTAACTATTTAATAACTACCTAGTTAAAATAAATACAAACTTACCTGTGAAATAAACCCTAACCTGCCTTACACTAATGCCGATACAAATGCCCTTTTCAGGGCAATGGGGAGCTTATGTTTTTTAGATAGGTTTTTATTTGGGGTGTTGGTTGTGTGGGTGGTGGGTTTTACTGTTGGGGAGGTATTTGTATTTTTATTTACAGGTAAAAGAGCTGATTTCTTTGGGGCAATGCCCCGCAAAAGGCCCTTTTAAGGGCCATTGGTAGTTTATTGTAGGCTAGGGGTTTTTTTATTTTGGGGGAGGGGCTTTTTTATTTTGATAGGGCTATTAGATTAGGTGTAATTAGTTTAAATATTTGATCATTTATTTTTTATTTTGTGTAACTTAGTGTTTATTTTGTTTTGTAACTTAGTGTTTTTTATTTTGTGTAACTTAGTTGTTATTTTTTTGTAACAGTCATTTTTTATTGTAGACTTAAATAACTTGAGTAGGGTTAGGTTTTTAGAAATGTAATATAGTTAATTTAATTTGTAGTTTAATGTAATTTTAGTATAATAGGATAGGTTAATTAATAGTTTAATATAGTTTAATGTAATTTTAGTATAATAGTAAGGGTAGATTAATTATTAGTTTAATATAGTTTAATGTAATTTTAGTATAATAGTTAGGGTAGATTCATTATTAGTTTAATATAGTTTAATGTAATTTTAGTATAATAGTTAGGGTAGGTTAATTAGTAGTTTAATATAGTTTAATTTAATTCTAAAGGAAAGTTTTAATTTATTATAAGATAGGGATGAGTTAATATTGAATGTAAAGTTAGCGGGTTGTTTGGTTTAGGGGTTAATAAGCTAATTTAGTTTATGGCGATGTGGGGGCTGGCGGTTTAGGGGTTAATAGGTTTAGTAAGTGGTAGTGATGTGGGAGGCCAGGGGTTTAGGGTTTAATATATTTATTTAGTTGCAGAGGGGTCTGGGAGCGGCGGGATAGGGGTTAAGGGTTAATAACATTATGTCGGGAGCAGCGGAATAGGGGTTAATAATTTTATTACAGTTGCGGCGTTGCTGGGGTGGCAGATTAGGGGTGTTTAGACTCGGGGCTTATGTTAGGGTGTTAGGTGTAAACGTAACTTTTATTCTACTACAGAAATCAATGGGATATCAGGCAGCAGCGAACATAAGCATTTGCTGCTTTCAGACTCCCATTGATTCCTATGGTATCCGCGGCCTCCAGGGTGGCGGACTGAAAAGCAGGTACGCTGGGCCGGGAATAGTGGCGAGCGTACCTGTTAGCAGTTGGATAACTTGCAAAAGTAGTCAGATAGTGCCGAATTTGTATTCGGAACATCTGTAATGACGTAAGCATCGATTTGTGTCGGACTGAAACCAGCGGATCGTATGTTACGTCACAGATTTCAACTTTTGCCAGTCTGTAGGCTTTGATAAATAAGGCTAATCAGGTTCGCCATAATTACACTGCGGAATTCCAGTGTATTTGCGGTTGACGGCTTGATAAATAGACCTCAGTGCATGCAATTTTAAGCAACTTACTAATTTACTCCTATTAACAATCGGCTAGATTACGAGTTGTGCGTTAGGCTTAAAAAGCAGCATTGGCCGGTCCTAACGCTGCTTTTTAACGCCCGCTGGTATTACGAGTCTTGCAGGTACAGGTGTACCGCTCACTTTTGTGGCCAGACTTGTAAATACCGCAAATCCACTAACGTAAATTGCGTATCCTCTTTTTTCAATGGGACTTGCATAGCGCCGGTATTACGAGTCTGCCAAAAAGTGAGAGGTAGACCCTCTCCTGTCAAGACTGATACCGCATTTTAAAGTCAGTAGTTAAGAGTTTTACACTACAACACCATAGCATAAAACTCTTAACTAAAGTGCTAAAAAGTACACTAACACCCATAAACTACCTATTAACCCCTAAACCGAGGCCCTCCCCACATCGCAAACACTAAAGACATCTGGCACAGAGCATCCTATTCCAACGAAGTCTTCTTACTAAATGATGGTTCCTTTAAGTGACGTCATCCAAGATGGCGTCCCTTCAATTCCGATTGCCTGATAGAATTCTATCAGCCAATCAGAATTAAGGTAGAAAAAATCCTATTGGCTGATGCAATCAGCCAATAGGATTGGGCTGGCATTCTATTGGCCGATTGGAACAGCCAATAGAATGCCAGCTCAATCCTATTTTCTGATTGGATGTCTTGAAGATGGATGTCTTGAAGATGGACCCGCTCCGCGCCAGATGGATGAAGATAGAAGATGCCGTCTGGATGAAGACTTCTGCCCATCTGGAGGACCACTTCGCCTGGCTTGGATGAAGACTTCTCCCGGCTTCGTTGAGGACTTCGGCCCGGTTGGATGAAGACTTCTCCCAGTAAGGTGATCTTCAAGGGGTTAGTGTTAGGTTTTTTTAAGGGGGTATTGGGTGGGTTTTAGAGTAGGGTTGGTTGTGTGGGTGGTGGGTTTTAATGTTGGGGGGATTTATAATTTTTTTACAGGTAAAAGAGCTGATTACTTTGGGGCAATGCCCCGCAAAAGGCCCTTTTAAGGGCTATTTGTAATTTAGTGTAGGGTAGGGCTTTTTTATTTGGGGGGGGCTTTTTATTTTGTTAGGGGGATTAGATTAGGTGTAATTAGTTTAAAAATCTTGTAATTTGTTTATTATTTTCTGTAATTTAGTGTTTGTTTGTTTTTTGTACTTTAGCTAATTTTATTTAATTGTATTTAATTGTATTTAATTTAGGGAATTAATTTAATTATAGTGTAGTGTTAGGTGTTAGTGTAATTTAGGTTAGGTTTTATTTTACAGGTAAATTTGTCTTTATTTTAGCTAGGTAGTTATTAAATTGTTAATAACTATTTAGTAACTATTCTACCTAGTTAAAATAAATACAAACTTGCCTGTAAAATAAAAATAAAACCTAAGCTAGCTACAATGTAACTATTAGTTATATTGTAGGTAGTTTAGGGTTTATTTTATAGGTAAGTATTTAGTTTTAAATAGGAATAATTTAGTTAATTATAGTAATTTTATTTAGATTTATTTAAATTATATTTAAGTTAGTGGGGGTTAGGGTTAGACTTAGGTTTAGGGGTTAATAAATTTAGAATAGTGGCGGCGACGTTGGGGGCGACAGATTAGGGGTTAATAAATGTAGGTAGGTGGCGGCGATGTTAGGGACAGCAGATTAGGGGTTAATAATATTTAACTAATGTTTGCCATGCGTGAGTGCGGCGATTTAGGGGTTAATATGTTTATTATAGTGGCGGCGACGTTGGGGGCAGCAGATTAGGGGTTAAGAAGTGTAAGTAGGTTGCAGCGACATTGGGGAAGGCAGATTACAAGTTAATAAATATTATGAAGGTGTCGGCGATGTTGGGGGCAGCAGATTAGGGGTTCATAAGTATATTGTAGGTGGCGGCGGTGTCCGGAGCGGCAGATTAGGGGTTAACAATATAATGTAGGTGTCGGCGATGTCGGGGGCAGCAGAATAGGGGTTAATAAGTGTAAAATTAGGGGTGTTTAGACTCGGGGTTCATGTTAGGGTGTTAGGTGTAAACATAAATTTTATTTCCCCATAGGAATCAATGAGGCTACGTTAGGGAGTTTTACACTGCTTTATTGCAGGTGTTAGACTTTTTCTCAGCCGGCTCTCCCCGTTGATTCCTATGTGGAAATCGTGCATGAGCATGTTACACCAGCTCACCGCTAACGTAAGCAGCGCTGGTATTGGAGTGCGGTAATGAGCAAAATTTTGCTCAACGCTCACTTCTTGTCTGGTTTGTAAAAACCCGTAATACCAGTGCTGTCTGTAAGTGAGCAGTGAGCATAAACTGCTCGTTAGCACCGCACAGCCTCTAACGCAAAACTCGTAATCTAGGTGAATTTTTCTTCATTCTCTTGGTATCTTTATTTAAAAATGCAGGAATGTAAGCTTAGAAGCCGGCCTGGATAGCTCTTGCTAATCTGTGGTTTTCTGGAAAAGAGGAAAAAAGTTAGGAAAGATGAGATTTGCTGTCCCATATCAAATTCTGACTACTTGATCTTCAAGAATAATTATATTACAGACAAAGTCAATTTTGGAAAGCTGAATCTGAAGACCAGTCAACAACATTAAGGAAGTCCTGCAGCAAACAAACAAGAAGAAAAAGCTTTAGAGGTTGAAGGAGTATGAATCCGAAGAATAAAATACACTGGTTAATTTCATGATACAAGGGGCCCACGTAACCATCATGAGAGTTAAAAAAAACAACAGCTGAGTTAGTTTTAAAAAAAGAGACAGGCAGGGACCCTGGCTGACAAAAGCCTTTCAGTCATTAATAAATACACCACACAAAGCTGTGACTCACACGCACTAAAAAAATATTTGTGGAAAAAAAATTATACCTAAGGAAGAATTATAATTTAGATCCATGTCCGGAGCTCCAACATCAAAGTTGTTTGAGACAGCTACTTATTAGTTGCCCCACTCCGGAAATAGGATAAAAACTACTAGACGTGCATTCATTTTGCTATTAATGCACATTCGCAAATGAAATATGTATATTTGTTTTGTTTTCACTATTACTAAATGAATTACTAAATGAATATCCGAAAGAATGCCCCTCGAAATTTAAAGAAAAAGAAAAAATACTAACGAAATTCTCTAGTATTAATTTGTTTCCCTTAATTACCATACACCTAGATAACGAGTTTTGAGCGCTATAGAGAAATTAACGAACGCAACAAAAGTTACGTCATTTAATTTCCTATAGCGCTGCCATTACAAGTTTTCAAACATATGCCTTTTGCGTGCGATATGGTTGCGTTGAGCTCCATACCGCACACAATCACATCAATTGGGAGAGCTGGCAAAAAAAAATAACACCTGCGATCGTGGAAACAAAAGTTCCGTAACGCAGCCCCATTGATGTCTATGGGGAAATAAAAATACTGTTTAAACCTAACACGCTAACATAAACCCTACGTCTAAACACCCCTAATCTGCTGCCCCCAACATTGCTGATGCCTGCCTACAGTTTTTAACCCCTAGTCTGCCGCTCCCAATATCGCCGCCACTATACTACATTTATTATCCCCTAAAACACCAGCCCCCTACATCGCAACAAGCTAAATTAAACTATTGTAACCCCTAAACCTAACTCTTACGTAACCCTAAACCTAACCCTAACACCCCCTAACTTTAACATAATAAAAATATAGCTAAACAAAAGTAAAATTTTTAACTAAATAAACCTATTAACCCCTAAACTGCCAGCCCCCCACATCGCAGCAAGCTAAATTAAACTATATTAACCCCTAAACCTAACCCCCCTTACTTTAACATAATTAAATTAGATCTAAATTTACAATTATTAACTAAATAATTCCTATTTAAAACTAAATACATACTTACCTGTGAAATAAAACCTAACTATTAGTTATATTGTAGCTAGCTTATGTTTTATTTTTATTTCACAGGTAAATTTGTATTTATTTGAACTAGGGAGACTAGTTAGTAAATAGTTATTAACTATTTAATAACTACCTAGTTAAAATAAATACAAACTTACCTGTGAAATAAACCCTAACCTGCCTTACACTAAAATCTACCATTACAAAAAATAAAAAAAACCTATCATTACAAAAAAAACACGAAATTATCCAAATAAATAAAGATTAATCCTATTCTAATACCCTTAAAAAAACACCCCAAAATAAAAAACCCTACTCTAGAATAAACCACCAAGGGTCCTTAAAAGGGCCTTTTGGGGGCCCTTAAAAGGGCCTTTTGTAGGGCATTGCCCTGAGTTAAACAGCTCTTTTGCTACAAAAAAAATACAAACACCCCCTAACACTATACAAACCCCACCCCCAAACTACCAGGGGCCCTTAAAATGGCCTTTTGTAGGGCATTGCCCTAAGTTAACCAGCTATTTTGCTACTAAAAAAAAAAAAAAATACATTCAAGATGGCGTCCCTTGCATTCCTATTGGCTGAAAAATTTGAATCAGCCAATAGGAATTAGGGCTGCTAAAATCCTATTGGCTATTCAAATCAGCCAATAGGATTTAAGCAGCTCTCATTCTATTGGCTAACTCGATGTACAGTGGCGACCGTATGAAGAGGATGCTCCGCGCCGGATGTCTTCAGGATGGAACCGCTCCGCGTCGGCTGGATGAAGATCGAAGAGGCCGCCTGGATAAGGACTTCTTTCTGCATGGATGAGGACTTTGCCTGCTGAAGATAGAAGAGGCCGTCTGGATGAAGATTTCTTGCCGCATGGATGAGGACTTCGCCGACTGGATGAAGATAGAAGAGGCCGCCTGGATGAAGACTTCTTGCCCCATGGATGATGACTTCGCCGGCTGGATGGATCCTTCAAGCGGGACTTCAACAACTGTAAGTGGATCGTCGGGGGTTAGTGTTAGGGTTTTTTAAGGGTTTTTTTGGTGTTTTTTTTTAGTTTAGGCTCTGGAGCTAAATGCCCTGGGTAATGGGTAGCTTAGGTTATTTTAGATCATTTTTTTATTTGGGGGGGTTGGTTGGGTGGTGGGTTTTACTGTTAGGGGGGTGTTTGTATTTTTTTTTTACAGGTAAAAGAGCTGATATCTTTGGGGCAATGCCCCACAAAAGGCCCTTTTAAGGGCCATTGGTAGTTTATTGTAGGCTAGGGTTTTTTTATTTTGGGGGGGGGCTTTTTTATTTTAATAGGGCTATTAGATTAGGTGTAAAAAAAAATTATTTTTTATAATTTGTTTGTTATTTTTCGCAATTTAGTGGGGGGGTTTTTGTAATTTAGTTAGTTATTTTTTGTAATTAGATACTTTTTGTAATTTTTAGAGTAGTGTTAGGATTTTTTATTGGTAGTTTAGTTTTATTTAATTGGTAGATAGTTTAATTTTAGTTTAATAATTATAATAGTTTAATTGTTAGTTTAAAATATTTTTTTTAATTTGACAGGTAAGTTTTAATTTAATTTAAGCTAGGGAAATTGTAATTTTAATATAAAGTTAGGGGGTCGTTAGGTTTAAGGGTTACTAGTTCAAATTAGTTTATTTCGTTTTGGGGGGCTTTCGGTTTAGGGGTTAATAGTTTATTTTAGTATATTTCATTGTGGGGGCTTGCGGTTTAAGGGTTAATAGGTTTATTATAGCGGCGGTGTGGGTGGACAGCAGATTAGGGGTTAATAATATTCAAATAGTGTTTGCAATGCGGGAGGTGGTGGTTTAGGGCTTAATGAGTTTATTATAGCGGCGACAATGTTGGGGAGCGGCGTAATAGGGGTTAATACATTTTTTTAGTGGTGGTGATGTCGGGAGCGGCAGATTAGGGGTTAATGAGTTAATTATAGTGTTTGCGATGCGGGAGGGCCTCGGTTTAGGGGTTAATAGGTCGTTTATGGGTGTTAGTGTACTTTGTAACACTTTAGTTATGAGTTTTATGTTACAGCTTTGTAGCGTAAAACTCATATCTACTGACTTTAGATGGCGGTACAGATCTTGTCATTTTAGGCTGTAACGCTCACTTTTTAGCCTCACTGCAAAACTCGTAATACTGGTGCTATGGGAATCCCATGAAAAAAAAATTACGTGTGCGGGACTTTTAGTTACAGGCTAAAAGGTGTGGGGTACACCTATACCGACAACACTTGTAATAACTGTGGTGCTGTTTTAACGCTGAAATTGCCATATTCTCAGTGTTACAAGCTGCAACGCAAAACTTGTAATCTAGGTGTTAGGGATTAAAAATACTCACCTCTAGAGCGCGGGAGAGATGCGCTAATTCCGAACCTTCTTCACAAAGCTTATCTGGTAGTATTTTTGTAACAATGTATAGTTTTGCTTATTTTTTAATAACATTGTGCTCATTTTTAGATTTCTAACCAAGTCCCAAAGTATCAGATGTAGACCCAAGTCCAAAGACTGCTACTTGCTCCTGTTTGTGTAAGGGGACTTTTCATACTCAGGTGAGGGGAGAGTGTATGCTCTTTCTGATTTATCAGTCCCTTTCTGTGAATGTCCTAGGATAACCTCATCAACAGTGCTAAACTGGGAGCTTCTAAGTAAGATTTTAAAAAGTTTTATACTGGATTTTAGATCAGTATCTGTGCCTATTCTTCTTTATAGTAGTGTCTATTACATGCAGTTATATATAAATGGTGTATACCGTCCCTTTAACCAGGAGACGCAATACCAAGATTATACAAGTGCATTGCTGAATCCTGACAATTATGTTTCCAACACTCTTCTTTGTTCCTAATTTGGAATTTTAAGAATGGAATGAGAAAAAATCACAATGGGATCGAACTGCTTAGCTGAGAACATTAATCACGTCCTTTGTTAACTTTCTATTTCAGCTACAGTTTATGACAGTGCCATTTTAATAAATATAGAGACTAGGGAATATATGTGAGCACTGAGTACCCTAGCCATGGTATGCATTTGTAGAGGGTTCTTTGGACTCATTCACCATAAATTTTATAAATTATTACACGTATGGTACCAAAATATATCCCTGCTGGGAATCATCAAGACCAAGAATAGCGGGTAAAATCCTACAAAAAAAGTTTACTCATGGAGGTTTTGCCTTACCCAATATTTAGTATTATTACGAGGCTGCCCGCTTAACACACATTTCCGCCTGGTCAAATAAGGGGGAAACACAGGTGTGGAAAGATATAGAAAGTACAGGTTTGCCAAGAGGGATGGGATTGGAGGATCTTCCCTAGGTTCCAGTGTATCGTCTGGAGGCACTGCAGATCAAGAACGAGATAGTCCTGGGAAACCTGAAAACCTGGCATGCGCTTAGGCATTTATCAGAGATAGCGCCACATCCCTCCCTGACACACTCTATTCGGGGTCTCCTTAATAACTTACCAGATATACATGGGGCCCAGAGGAGGCAGTGGGATGTAAAAATTGGGTCTCAACTGTACACATTGGGCTCTTTACCTCTACCAGGAAACTATAAAGCGCCTACACAGAACCCCCCACCGTGGATTATGTTCGAATATACTAGGTTGTACAAACTGTTACTGTCCTGGGGTTTCCCAAAATCTGAGTTGCCCCCTCTAACCAACTGGGAGAAAATTTGGTTGTCTAAAGTTAAACTCCCCAAAACATTATCTGGACACTACAACATGATACTGACCTCCAATATTTCCAAAAGAATTTGGCAACTTAAGGCTTGGGCGTATGACATGGGGGTTGTTATTGCGGACATGGACATGCAGAGAGCCATAACCCTTACAAAACAAACTCTCCACTGTGCCAACTCGATTGAGTCTTACATGAAGATCCTCTTGAGGAGTTACTACACTCCAGCTAGATTATTTAAGATGTTTCCCGATACATCCCCGTTGTGCTGGCGTGAGTGTGGGGAGAGAGGTATGGACATTCATGTCTGGTGGAACTGCCCAGTACTGTAGCAGTGTTGGAGTAAGATATTCCAATTATGTGAGGTTATGGGAATACAACTTCCAAAATCCAGATCCAAATTACTTATTTTCGCAGCCATGAAGCTGTGCATAGCCAGAACCTGTAAGCAGTCTGTACCCCCGAGATCTCGACAGTCATAGAGGCAGTTAATCTTAATAGTTACCATTGTATTTAACTTTAATATTTCTGCTGTCCAACAAACTAGCTTTGAATTGTGATGTAAATATGAATAATACATGCGGAGCCTTATATGGACGTCTTTTTGACAGGTTCCAACTATCATCTGTCATTATCAAGGACCTTATTGTAAAGTATAGATCTCATATGTTCTTGGCTCCTTAATTTTGAATATTGTTTTGTTGGACTTTAAAGCCTGTGGACTTTTCTATCTCATGATCAGGCTCATTCTGTTATCCTTTGGTTTTACCAAAGATTATGTTTGGGTTTTTTTGTATATTGCTGCAACGTGTTGGACCATTTGTTTCTTCAATTATAAACAAAAAATAAATATTTGAAAATAAAATAATATATATATATATATATATATATATATATATATACCTGACCTGAATTGGCAAAAGAGCACATAAGATAAAGTTACCCCTTAGTTGGTAATTGTCAGGGTTTTTTCCCTGCTTTGTTTCCCATGTGCTGCTGGCAGCCATTTAACTCACCTCTCTTGCAGTCTCAGAATTGTGATGTCATCACTTATTATTTAAAGGGCCTCTGTTCAGTTTGCTTTGCCCTTGCGTTTTCTCAGACCGGTTTGTGAGAGTTCCGGTGTATTACCTGGCTATCTGATGTCCCTCCTGGTTCCTGATCCCTGGCTTGTTCCTGACTCTGCTGTTCTCCTTGTTCCTGATTCCGGCTCATCTAACTACTTGCTTTGGCTCCTGACTCGGCTTGTCTGACTATTTGCTTTGGCTCCTGACTCGGCTCGTCTGACTACCAGCTCTGGTTTTGATTACTGGCTTGTTATTTGTCTTGTGGACTTTTTATTATTTTTTGCTATTAATAAAGGTGTGATTATTTTTGCACTTCTCGCCTCAGTCTGATTCCTGGCACCCTGACATTAC
This sequence comes from Bombina bombina, assembly GCF_027579735.1. NCBI lineage: Eukaryota > Metazoa > Chordata > Amphibia > Anura > Bombinatoridae > Bombina > Bombina bombina. The sequence goes on along the minus strand of NC_069500.1, from coordinate 322,588,589 downwards.
GCAAACGACATGAATCCTGATGGTGCTAATAATCCAACTTTACCTGCCATCATTTCCAGGATGGATGAACAGGATCACTGCTTGGATCAATTTGCACTAGCCCTGAAAACCCTGCTGACTCGCACTGCACATTTGGACCAAAGTGTCCCGCAAGTTATGGCTGCTCCTGTTTCCACTGCTGCACCTAGTCCTACCAGGAGCATGTCCGGTTCTGCACCTCTACCTCAGCGATATGGAAGCGATCCTAATCAGTGCAGAGGTTTTTTGAACCAGGTGGGCATTAACTTTGAGATGTTACCTCAGGTATTTCCCTCTGACAGAGCTAAGGTGGGATTTCTCATCTCGTTACTCTCTGACACAGCTCTTGCCTGGGCTAATCCCTTGTGGGAGACTAATAAACCTGTGATTTCAAATTTCCCTGAATTTGTGGCCTCCTTTCGAAGGGTATTTGATGTTCCGGCTCGCTCCTCCTCTGCTGCTAAATGACTCATGTCCATTCAGCAAGGTAAAAGATCTGTTGCTCAGTATGCCATTGAGTTCCGTAACCCTTGCCGCAGAGGTAGGTTGGAACAATGAAGCCCTTGTTGCCACCTTCTTTCATGGGCTCTCTGATGCGATTAAAGATTAAGTTGCTGCCAGAGATTTACCAGAAGATCTTGAGGCATTGGTGTCTTTTTTCATCCTAATTGACATCAGACTAAGTGAGAGGCCTTCTTTCAAGGAGCGCTTGCGGAAGCCTCCTGTTCTGTTGTCTCCTACGTGTTCGTTCCCACCCATGCCTCCCTCTCCTCCCATGCCTCCTGGTCCCGAGTCACCAGGTACTGCTGAGCCAATGCAGTTGGGATTCACAAGTATCTCTGCAGCGGAGAGGTCCTTTAGGAGGAGGGAGGGACTCTGCCTCTATTGTGGGTTATAGCGCCACCTTTTGAAGTCTTGTCCTACACGGGTGGAAAAAGCTCACACCTAAGGTCCTGTCAGGGGCAGACCTTGGGTGGTTTATCCTCGTCCCCGGAACCGCTAAAGGAGAAACCTTTGATCACGGTTGTCCTTTCCTGGGTGGACTCCTCCATAGTCACCCAGGCTCTTGTTGACTCTGGTGCTGTAGTCTATTTCATTGACAGTGCTTTTGTATCAAAGCACTCCATTCCTGTTTTGCCTCAGTCTGTTCCACTTGCTATTAAGGCCATTGATGACAGGCCCCTTCAGCCCGCACTCGTTACTCACGAAACTGTTCCATTATCCATGGCTGTTGGGGCTCTCCATTTTGAAACCCTCCAGTTCCAGGTGATAAACTCTCTGCATTTTCCAGTTGTTCTGGGTTATCCCTGGCTCCAAAAGTACAATCCCAGTCTCGACTGGCGCAGGTCCGAAATTTTCTCCGCAATGTATTTCCACTTGTCTTCGGAAACTAGTTAAAGTCTTGTGCACTTCTTCGGTATCTCAATTGCCAGAGGAGTACCAAGAGTTCCAAGACGTTTTTGACAAGGTGCATGCCGGTACGTTGCCTCCTCACCGGTCTTACGATTGTGCCATAGACCTGCTACCCAGAGCCATTCCTCCTCGGGGCCAGGTTTACGCTCTGTCTGTTGCGGAGAATTGTGCTATAGAGGAGTATGTTGCCGATGCTCTGTCGTGGGGGATCATCCACAAATCCTGCTCTCCTGCAGGGGCTAGCTTCTTCTTTGTGAAGAAAAAGGGTGGCGAGTTAAGACCATGCATTGATTATAGGGGTCTTAATCGTCTTACCATTAAGAATGCTTACCCTATTCCGCTCATTACGGAACTCTTTGACCGCCTCAAGGGAGCTACGGTCTTTACTAAACTTGATTTGAGAGGAGCGTACAATCTCGTTAGGATCAAGGAGGGCCACAAATAGAAAACAGCATTTAACACCAGGAGCGGGCATTATGAGTATCTTGTAATGCCCTTTGGCCTATGTAATGCTCCTGCTTTTTTCCAAGAATTTATTAATGATGTCCTACGAGATATGTTGCAACAGTGTGTTGTGGTGTACTTAGACGACATCCTCATACACTCACCCACACTTCAGGCTCATCGTTCTGATGTTACACAGGTTCTTCAGAGACTACGTGAGAACGGCCTGTTTTGTAAACTCGAGAAATGTGAGTTCCATCAGACTCAAGTAACCTTCCTAGGTTATGTTATCGCCGTTGCAGGGTTCTCCATGGATCCTGACAAGTTATCTGCAGTTCTGCAGTGGCTTCGCCCAGTTGGTCTTCGGTCTATTCAACGTTTTTTGGGGTTCACCAATTACTATAGAAAGTTTATTAAAAACTTTTCTTCCTTGGTCAAACCTATCACAGACATGACCCGTAAAGAGAATAATCCACTCCATTGGTCACCTACTGCCATTAAGGCCTTTAATAGTCTTAAGACTGCCTTTGCTGCAACTCCAGTTCTGGCTCATCCTAACTCTGCCCTGTCCTGAGGTCGATGCATCTGAGACTGGAGTAGGTGCCCTCTTGTCTCAACGTCCTACGCCTGACGGTTCCTTGCATCCATGTGGTTTCTTCTCTAAGAAATTGTCTCCAGCGGAGTGCAATTATGAAATTGGCAACAGGGAATTACTGGCCATAATTTTGGCACTCAAGGAATGGAGGCTTCTTCTCGAGGGTACTAGCGTGCTAGTGCTCATTCTTACTGACCACAAGAATTTAGCTTATCTATCTGAAGCAAAACGTTTGTTGCCCCGACAGGCCAGATGGGTGCTATTCTTGTCTTGGTTTAATTATGTAGTCTCCTACCTGCCTGGTAGTAAGAATGTTAGGGCTGATGCCCTCTCTCTACAATTTTCGCCTCTGTCCAAGGAGGAGTCTGTACCTACTCCAGTTATACTTCCTGACCATATTTTGGCTACCATACGTACTAATTTGACTTCTCCCTTGGGGGAGGAGATCCTGGCTGCACAAACCAATGCACCTCCTGAGAAACCTAGTGGTAAGTGTTTTGTTCCTGAGAATCTTCAAACTAAACTTTTGCACACTTACCACTATCCTAAAGCCGCAGGTCACCCAGGCAAGAACCAAATAATTTGGTCTGTCACTAGACAATTCTGGTGGCCAGGTCTTCGTTCTGATGTTGCTGCATATGTTGCCTCATGCTTAGTTTGTGCACAGAATAAGACTCCTCGATGTCTTACTGTGGGTCTTCTTCAACCTATTGCTAATGGTGAGCGTCCTTTGATACATCTTTCCATGGACTTCATTGTCGAGCTCCCTGTTTCCAATGGCAATACTGTTATCCTTATGGTGGTTGAGCGTTTTTCTAAAATGTCACATTGCATTCCCTTGAAGAGGTTGCCTGCCACTCAGGAGCTTGCTTCAATTTTTGCCCCGGAGATCTTCCGTTTACATGGGTTACCCAAGGAGATAGTGTCGGACTGGGGTAGCCAGTTTGTCTCCAGATTTTGGCTTTCCTTTTGTGCTCAAATGGGGATCCAGCTTTCCTTCTCCTCGGCATATCAACCTCAATCCAATGGGGCTGCGGAACAGTCTAATCAAGCTCTGGAACAGTTCCTCAGATCACCAATAATTGGTCTGAACTGATACCTTGGGCAGATTTTGCTTGTAATAGTGCTATTAATGCTTCCTCCAAGTTATCCCCGTTCATGGCAAATTATGGGTTTCAACCATCCTTTTTGCCTGATTCATTCATGTCTCAGGGTATTCCCGGCTTTGGAGCATCTCCGGCAACTCTGTTCCACGTGGGTGCAGATTCAGGATTGCCTTCATCGTTCTATGCAACGCCAAAAGTTCCAGGCTGATTGTAGGTGTCTGCCCGCAGAGAGTTTGGCTGTCCTCCCACAACTTGAACCTTCATGTGCCTTCCAATAAACTGGCTCCCCGTTATGTTGGTCCTTTTCGAATACTCCGACGGGTCAATCCTGTGGCCTACACTCTTGACCTTCCTCCTGCAATGAGCATCTCCAATGTTTTTCATGTCTCCCTCTTGAAACCATTGGTTTGTAATCGGTTTACCACTGTGTTGCCTCGTCCCCATCCTATGTTTGTTGACAACCATGAGGAGTATGAGGTCAGCAGCATTATTGACTCTCGAATGTCCAGGAGCCGCGTACAGTATTTGGTTCACTGGAGGGGCTACGGTTCGGAGAAGCGTTCATGGGTTCCCTCCTCTGATGTTCATGCTCCCACCCTCCTCCGTGCCTTCCATGCCTGTTTCCCAATAAGCCTTTTGTCCTCCCGCGGGAGAAGGGGTCATTGAGGGGAGGGTACTGTCAGGGTTTTTTCCCTGCTTTGTGTGCCATGTGCTGCTGGCAGCCATTTTACTCACCTTTCTTGCTGACTCTGGTGCATACTGTGTGATGCTGCTCATTTCCTGCACTTCCTTTAATGGCCAGACTGGTGTACATCATCTGTGTGAGACAGGATGCAGTCTCAGAATTGTGATGTCATCACTTATTATTTAAAGGGCCTCTGTTCAGTATGCTTTGCCCTTGCGTTGTCTCAGACCTGTTTGTGAGAGCTCCTGTGTATTACCTGGCTGTCTGACGTCCCTCCTGGTTCCTGATCCCTGGCTTGTTCCTGACTCTGCTGTTCTCCTTGTTCCTGATTCTGGCTCGTCTGACTACTCGCTTTGGCTCCTGACTCGGCTCATCTGACTATTCGCTTTGGCTCCTGACTCGGCTTGTCTGACTACCAGCTCTGGTTTTGATTCCTGGCTTGTTATTTGTCTTGTGGACCTTTTATTATTTTTTGCTATTAATAAAGGTGTGATTATTTTTGCACTTCTCGTCTCATTCTGATTCCTGGCACCCTGACAGTAATGTAAAGAACCAAGAGAAGCAATCTATAATCTGCAATGTAAATAATATACCAAAAATAAACCACATAAAGGGCCATATTACAAGATGAGTGGTATTTAAATCTCCCACTCTAACTTCGCTAGAAGTAAGCTTTTTGTGCACGGCGGGAAGCACTCATATTACATGTTGAAAGTAAACTGTTTTCGCTCTCGCTCTTACCTGATGTGCCTAAAAAGCCAAAGTTAGAATATTGCGTGTGCAATAACGTATTCCCCATAGCAGTGAATGGAGCAAAAAAAGTGGAAAGAAATACCCTACTTGCGCTATATATATATTTCTACATATACAGTGGGGCAAAAAAGTATTTAGTCAGCCACCAATTGTGCAAGTTCTCCCACTTAAGAAGATGAGACAGGCCTGTAATTTTCATCATAGGTATACCTCAACTATGAGAGACAAAATGTGGAAACAAATCCAGACAATCACATTGTCTGATTTGGAAAGAATTTATTTGCATATTATGGTGGAAAATAAGTATTTGGTCACCTACAAACAAGCAAGATTTCTGGCTCTCACAGACCTGTATCTTCTTCTTTAAGATGCTCCTCTGTCCTCCACTCATTACCTGCATTAATGGCACCTGTTTGAACTTGTTATCAGTATAAAAGACACCTGTCCACAACCTCAAACAGTCACACTCCAAACTCCACTATGGTGAAGACCAAAGAGCTGTCGAAGGACACCAGAAACAAAATTGTAGACCTGCACCAGGCTGGGAAGACTGAATCTGCAATAGGCAAGCAGCTTGGTGTGAAGAAATCAACTGTGGGAGCAATAATTAGAAAATGGAAGACATACAAGACCACTGATAATCTCCCTTGATCTGGGGCTCCATGCAAGATCTCACCCCGTGGGGTCAAAATGATCACAAGAACGGTGAGCAAACATCCCAGAACCACACGGGGGGACCTAGTGAATGATCTGCAGAGAGCTGGGACCAACGTAACAAAGGCTACCATCAGTAACACACTACGCCGCCAGGGACTCAGATCCTGCAGTGCCAGACGTGTCCCTCTGCTTAAGCCAGTACAGTGCATTGTTGTGCCTTCAACAAAGGATACCAAGAGAATGAAGAAAATGTAATAACATAAGTAAATTGGAAAGCTGGTTATAATTATATGCTCTCTCTGAATCATGAGTGTGAAATGTTGAGTTTCATGTCCCTTTACCATAATCCAAACTTGCTCTTATTAGTACCCACTGTAGACATTATGAAATATTATTTTGTACTTTATTTTTGATTTGCTATAAACTTCAGCACTGCACTTACTGGGCAAGAATATAAGTCGTGCCGCAAATCAGTTGCGAAAACACCACACGCATTATGGGGTCGCGCAGGTATTACAATTTGCAAAATAACTTATTTTGCGCAAGCATTAAGCCGTGTAATCCAAACAGCCGAATCGCATGCGCATTCACGTATTCCCCATAGAAGTCAATGGAGAAGACAAATAGAAAAAAAAACCACTAAAACCTTAATCTGTTGCGCAAAGCCCATGACGAATTCTCTTTGGAAAGTGTACATGAAAATGCGAATATTTCATACTGCGAAAATGTTTTTGTAATGGAATATGTTGAATATGTTCTATTTATTTATAAATAAATATATCTCTATATATGTGATGATTTTTGCACTGATATATCTATTTATAGCAAGACATGTATATGAATATATATATATATATATATATATATATATATATATATATATATATGTATATATATATGTCTAGATATCTCGAGATCTATATGCAAATATCTCTGAAAAGCCCTCTGAGATATTGTTTAATGTGCATAAGATTGTAATGTAAAATCATTTCATTTTCTCCCTAGTTAAACATATCTCTATACATATAAATCTGTTTCTCTATGTATGTGTATGTATTGTATGTCAATGTAAAATCCCTTTGTCTGCTTTTTTTTCTAACATCAGAGATCTCGTATCTTTGAGCCCTTATAACTTAAGTGTGCAATATTTTTTTTATAATTTTTATTAGACTGTTAATATGAGTGTAACTGTACTTTGTAATGTATTTTTGAAGTGTTTTGTGAAACTTTAATGTTGCACCAAACTGTTAACTACAGCTGTTAGAGCGAGGAAAGGATTGTTATGTAAAAGGTGAATGCTCACGTGAAATCACGATTTTTTAAGACTTTAGATAGCCTCGCAATGGAAATTGATTGCGGAAAGACCATATCACGCGCGGAAAAGTTCTCTTTCTGACAAAAATATTACCCTTGGTAGTAGCAGAAGCTAAAATACAACATGTTAGTCCCATAAAAAACCATCCTGATTTGCAGCACTTCAAACATCAAAAATAGCAATGAGACGTTTGAAGTGCAGAGCAGCAAGTGATTGAAGCATTCCCAGTCAGGACATACAGGCTCCAGACTTTTTATGACCACTTTGAGTCCTTGGTCAGCCAGAAGCACTGCACAATCTCGTGGTCCATGAGTGCCTCAAGCCCACATCTGGGTAGAAATACCTCATTACTGTGATGTGTCTTCTTATGTGTTTTTTAAAATGCAATATTTGAATGTCACATTCAAATTCAAAATAGTATTTCTAGTCTACAACTGTGTTGAATAAATGTAATATTCAAATGTCACATTCGAAAACTGTATATAACATTCGATAATAGAATTTTTAAGAATATTCGTTCTTATTAACATTCTATTAAGTAAATCGAATTTCTACAATAACATTCGTTCTAACATATGAATTTGAATATAAACACATTCGCCCATCCCTAGTGTTGATTGACTACATAGCACATGTAAATTGTGGAAGAAATGTGGACATACTCATGACTGACTATTAATTACTATTAAAAACAGCATGATGGCTGATGGACAATGCTGGGAAAATGATATGACACGAACAATGTTTGAACAAACATGCAAATATTTTAAAAAAAGATGACTGCTTAAAAACTTTGATGAACAATTCACTTGCAGACTTTGATGCAAATTGACCATCAGTTGATGGCTTTTCAAATGGAGCACGTTGTCTCTTGTAAATGCACCATTTAATTCCGTTATATACCCAAATTAGACCACATACCAGATGCATGGTTCCCTGCAATCCTTATGGCAGGTATGTACCCAAGTCTTACCTCAAACAAGAATGATGTATGTGTCCTTGTAGTTACTTACCATCAGAGGGGTGCCTACTTGTGGACAGAATCAGAAGACATACCTCCTGATTAACCCCTTTTAACTGGAGATGATGACCACATGTGGTTATCCAGGGAGGGGGGTCCTTTTGGAGTTAATCACCCCTTACATACACACATTTACAGCCATAAGAGGTGGCAATGTGGTCTAGCATTGTTGGCATAATCCAAGGATTTTGTTGACCACGCATGGCATGGTGATGTCATCAAGCTCATTAAACCTGGCTGTTATAGAGTGCTTAAGGGAACTGGGTGGTGGAATAAGTATTCAAACTCCTCAGTGTCAGCCCTAGAAACCCACTGTTTGCAAGGCAATTGCCTGCTCTTTCAAATGGTGTATTTCTTGGGGGTATAAATTGTAAGCACAATTAAAAAGAAATTAAAAAAACAAAACTTTTTTTAATGAGAAGGTATTTAGGCACTTATAATAGACCATCAATAAAAGCATAGAGATCCCCAAGACCCTTGTTTTAAAGACTAGGGGGTCGATCCGATATAGATCGTAGTTTGCGGCGCAAGCGAGGGAACCCGCGTCGCCCGCAGTTTCAGCTCGCAACTCGAGCTATCCCATATATGTCACCGTCAGATGCTAACGTGCCGTAAGTCTGATAAACCAGCGATGTCCAGAAATCTGCGCAAGTACAAATTTCTGGCGTCGCCAGTGACTTGCGGCACGTTAGAAACTGCCGGCGCCTACAAAACCTGACTAAAGTCTAAATTACCCGCACTGTCTAACACGCCTCCCTTACATAGCCAGACAAGTCTAACACGCCTCCCTAACATAGCCCGACACATCTAACCCTCTATCCGCTATCCCCCCTCACTAGCCTAACAATAAAATATGTATTAACCCCTAAACCGCCGCTCCCGGAGCCCGCCGCAACCTAATAAAATTATTAACCCCTAAACCGCCGCCAGCTATACTAAATCTATAACCCCCTAAAGTGAGCCCCTAACACCGCCGCCATCTACCTTACCTACCCCCTAAAGTGAGCCCCTACCCCGCCGCTATCTATTTTAAAATTATTAACCCCTAATCTAATCCCCCTACCCCGCCGCCATCTATATTAAATTATTTAACCCCTAAAATACTAAACTATCCCTACCACTAAACCTAAGTCTAACCCTACAAATAGCCCTGAAAAGGGCTTTTTGCGTGGCATTGCCCCAAAGTAACAGCTCTTTTGCCAGCCCTTAAAAGGGCTTTTTGCAGGGCATGCCCCAAAGTAACAGCTCTTTTGCCAGCCCTTAAAAGGGCTTTTGGCGGGGCTTTGTCACAAAGTAAACTGCTCTTTTTCCTACAATCTACATCCCCCTACACCGCGGCCACCTATAATAAATGTATTAACCCCTAATCTAATCCCCCTACACCGCTGCCAGCTATATTAACTATATTAACCCTAATTATATTAGGGTTAATATAGTTAATATCGTTATTATATTATATATATATTAAGTATAATAACCCTATCTAACTCTAACATCCTAACTAAACTCTTATTAAAATAAATCTAATATTAATATTATTAATAAAAATATTCCTATTTAAATCTAAATACTTACCTATAAAATAAACCCTAAGATAGCTACAATATAATTAATAATTACATTATAGCTATGTTAGGGTTTATATTTATTTTACAGGTAAATTGTTAATTATTTTAACTAGGTATAATAGCTATTAAATAGTTATTAACTATTTAATAGCTACCTAGTTAAAATAATTACCCAATTACCTGTAAAATAAATCCTAACCTAAGTTACAAATACACCTACACTATCAATAAATTAAAGAAACTACAAATATCTATCTAAAAATACAATTAAATAAACTAAACTAAATTACCAAAAAAACAAACACTAAATTACAAAAAATAAAAAAAAGATTACAAGATTTTTAAGCTAATTACACCTATTCTAAGCCCCCTAATAAAATAATAAAGCCCCCCAAAATAAAAAAATTCCCTACCCTATTCTAAATTAAAAAAAGTTCAAAGCTCTTTTACCTTACCAGCCCTTAAAAGGGCCTTTTGTGGGGGCATGCCCCAAAGAAAACTGCTCTTTTGCCTGCAAAAAAAAACACAATACCACCCCCCAACATTACAACCCACCACCCACATACCCCTAATCTAACCCAAACCCCCCTTAAATAAGCATAACACTACCCCCCTGAAGATCTCCCTACCTTGTATTCACCCAGCCAGGCCGAACTCCTCATCCGATCCAGGCGATGTGTTCCAGCAAGTGGCAGTGAAGTCTTCTTCCATCCGGGCGATGTCTTGAAGCAAGCGGCAGAGAGTCTTCTTCTATCGGCGACGTCTTCAAGCAAATCGGCATCTTCAATCTTCTTTCTTCGCTCCTCCGCCGCAGAGCATCCTTCCGGCACGACGACTTCCCGACGAATGAGGTTCCTTTAAATGACGTCATCCAAGATGGCGTCCGCCGAATTCCGATTGGCTGATAGGATTCTATCAGCCAATCGGAATTAAGGTAGAAAAATCTGATTGGCTGATTGAATCAGCCAATCAGATTCAAGTTCAATCCGATTGGCTGAACCAATCAGCCAATCGGATTGAACTTGAATCTGATTGGCTGATTCAATCAGCCAATCAGATTTTTCTACCTTAATTCCGATTGGCTGATAGAATCCTATCAGCCAATCGGAATTCGACGGACGCCATCTTGGATGACGTCATTTAAAGGAACCTCATTCGTCGGGAAGTCGTCGTGCCAGAAGGATGCTCCGCGGCGGATGAGCGAAGGAAGAAGATTGAAGATGCCGATTTGCTTGAAGACATCGCCGATGGAAGAAGACTCTCTGCCGCTTGCTGGAACACATCGCCCGGATGGAAGAAGACTTCACTGCCGCTTGCTGGAACATATCACCTGGATCGGATGAGGAGTTCGGCCCGGTGTGGTGAAGACAAGGTAGCGAGATCTTCAGGGGGGTAGTGTTAGGTTTATTTAAGGGGGGTTTGGGTTAGATTAGGGGTATGTGGGTGGTGGGTTGTAATGTTGGGGGGTGGTATTGTGTTTTTTTTTGCAGGAAAAAGAGCAGTTTTCTTTGGGGCATGCCCCCACAAAAGGCCCTTTTAAGGGCTGGTAAGGTAAAAGAGCTTTGAACTTTTTTTAATTTAGAATAGGGTAGGGAATTTTTTTATTTTGGGGGGCTTTATTATTTTATTAGGGGGCTTAGAATAGGTGTAATTAGCTTAAAAATCTTGTAATCTTTTTTTTATTTTTTGTAATTTAGTGTTTGTTTTTTTTGGTAATTTAGTTTAGTTTATTTAATTGTATTTGTAGATAGATATTTGTAGTTTCTTTAATTTATTGATAGTGTAGGTGTATTTGTAACTTAGGTTAGGATTTATTTTACAGGTAATTGGGTAATTATTTTAACTAGGTAGCTATTAAATAGTTAATAACTATTTAATAGCTATTATACCTAGTTAAAATAATTAACAATTTACCTGTAAAATAAATATAAACCCTAACATAGCTATAATGTAATTATTAATTATATTGTAGCTATCTTAGGGTTTATTTTATAGGTAAGTATTTAGATTTAAATAGGAATATTTTAGTTTATAATATGAATTAGATTTATTTAATAAAAATTTAGTTAGGGGTGTTAGGGTTAGATAGAGTTAATATAGTTAATATAAATACTATAGTAACTATATTAACTATATTAACCCTAATATAATTATGTTTAATATAGTTAACATATATAATGTAATAACTATATTAACTATAATATACTTAGGGTTAATATAGATAATATAGCTGGCGGCGGGGTAGGTAGATTAAATTAGGGGTTAATAATTTTAATATAGATGGCGGCGGTGTAAGGGGTTCACATTAGGGGATAGATCAGTTACATGGTGGTGGTTTTAGGGGCTCACAGTAGGGGGTTAGTTTATGTAGATGGCGACGGTTTAGGGGTTAAATACTTTATTATGGATTGCGGCGGGGGATCGCGGTTGACAGGGAGATAGACATTGCGCATGCGTTAGGTGTTAGGTTTATTTTAGCAGATTGCGGTTGACAGGGAGATAGACATTGCGCATGCGTTAGGTGTTAGGTTTATTTTCTAGCTAGTTTAGGGAGTTACGGGGCTCCAATAGTCAGCGTAAGGCTTCTTACGGCTGCTTTTTGTGGCGAGGTGAAAATGGAGTAAGATTTCTCCATTTTCGCCACGTAAGTCCTTACGCTGCATATTGGATACCAAACTGCGCTGGTTTGGTATACCTGCCTATGGCCCAAAAAACTACGGGCGACGGCAGAAATATACAGGCGTATATTGGATTGGAAAATGGTTTAGCACCGAAGGACTGTCCAAGGGAAAGTGGGATGCAGAGTTGCCACCTTTTGTCCAGCCATTTCCTGGACACTTATGAGTGAGTGTGGCTTAGAAGCATGGCATGGGGGCAGGGTGTGGATGTAGCCTCATATGTGAACATTACACAAATAAAAAACATGCATATACACGAAATTATATTATGTATAGATAAATACTGTAGTGATAAACACCTTTACTCTGATTAGGAAGCAACACAACATCAGCAATATAAATCACAGCACTTTAGGGTAAAGTTTGAGGTAGGACCTTCAACCTTTGAAAACCACCCCATGCAAAAAAGAAAGAAAGTCCTGCCAAACTTTAAGCAATATGTTATATACCAGAGCTTAAAAGTTTTTTTTAAATATTGAAAACATACTGCCCAAACACTTGTGTATACTCACACACATACAATATATACTGTATATATATATATATATATATATATATATATATACACAACACACACACACCTGCACAGTGATTTAACCTACTTGGATGCTGTAGCAATGCATTAAAGGGACACTGAACCCAATTTTTTTATTAAGCAACTTTCTAACTTACTCCTATTATCATTTTTTTTCGTTCTCTTGCTATCTTTATTTTAAAAGCAGGAATGTAAATCTTAGCAGCCAGTCCATTTTCGGTTCACCACCTTACATTTACCCACCAATAAGCAAGCATAACCCAGGTTCTCAACCAAAAATGGGCCGGCTCCTATGCATCACATTCCTGCTTTTTAAATAAAGATAGCAAGAGAACGAAGAAAAATTGATAATAGGAGTAAATTAGAAAGTGGCTTAAAATTGCATGCCCTATCTGAATCATGAGAGAAAACAAATTGGGTTTAGTGTCCTTTAACCTGTGAGGAAAGAGTGCTTGAAGGAGGGGGGAAGCACAATGGGGAGCTCTAAATGTTATAGGGTTTTGAAGTCACACAGCTCAGGACAAAAAAAAAAACTATTGCACCTGGCGCACTGGGAAGTTATACTAACAAACAAATAACCACTTCTGCCCGTCTGGAGGACCACTTCTGCCGGCTTCGTTGAGGACATCGGCCCGGTTGGGTGAAGACTTCTCATGGTAAGGTGATCTTCAAGGGGTTAGTGTTAGGTTTTTTTAAGGGGGTATTGGGTGGGTTTTAGAGTAGGGTTGGTTGTGTGGATGGTGGGTTTTAATGTGGGGGGATTTGTAATTTTTTTACAGGTAAAAGAGCTGATTACTTTGGGGCAATGCCCCACAAAAAGCCCTTTTAAGGGCTATTTGTAATTTATTGTAGGGTAGGGCTTTTTTATTTGGGGGGGCTTTTTTATTTTGTTAGGGGGATTAGATTAGGTGTAATTATAATAATAATTTGCTTATTATTTTCTGTAATTTAGTGTTTGTTTGTTTTTGTACTTTAGATAATTTTATTTAATTGTATTTAATTTAGGGAATTAATTTAATTATAGTGTAGTGTTAGGTGTTATTGTAACTTAGGTTAGGTTTTATTTTACAGGTACTTTTGTATTTATTTTAGCTAGGTAGTTATTAAATAGTTAATAACTATTTAGTAACTATTCTACCTAGTTAAAATAAATACAAACTTGCCCGTAAAATAAAAATAAACCCTAAGCTAGCTACAATGTAACTATTAGTTATATTGTAGCTATCTTAGGGTTTATTTTATAGGTAAGTATTTAGTTTTAAATATGAATAATTTAGTTAATGATAGGAATATTTATTTAGATTTATTTAAATTATATTTAAGTTAGGGGGTGTTAGGGTTAGGGTTAGACTTAGGTTTAGGGGTTAATAAATTTAATATAGTGGCGGCGACGTTGGGGGTGGCAGATTAGGGGTTAATAAATGTAGGTAGGTGGCGGCGATGTGGGTGGGCAGATTAGGGGTTAATAAGTATAATTTAGGTGGTGGCGATGTAGGGGGGGCAGATTAGGGGTTAATAAGTATAATGTAGGTGGCGGCGATGTAGGGGGGGCAGATTAGGGGTTAATAAGTATAATGTAGGTGGCGGTGGGCTCTGGGAGCGGCGGTTTAGGAGTTAAACACTTTATTTAGTTGCAGCGGGGTCCATGAGCGGCTGTTTAGGGGTTAATACATTTATTAGAGTTGCGGTGGGCTCCGGGAGCGGCGGTATAGGGGTAAAACAGTATAGTATAGTGTGGGTGTTTAGTGACAGGGTACTAATAAAGCTGGGAAAAAGCCAAAGAGTAGCGAGATTGATGACTGTTAGTTAAAAGGACACTGAACCCAAATTTGTTTCTTTCGTGATTCAGATAGAGCGTGAAATTTTAAGCAACTTTCTAATTTACTCCTATTATCAAATTTTCTTCATTCTCTTGGTATCTTTATTTGAAATGCAAGAATGTAAGTTTAGATGAACATTTTTGGTGAACAATCTGGGTTGTCCTTCATGTCCAGAGTACTGAACCAAAAAAAAAAAGCTTAGATGCCTTCTTTTTCAAATAAAGATAGCAAGAGAACGAAGAAAAAATGATAATAGGAGTAAATTAGAAAGTTGTTTTAAATTGCATGCTCTATCTGAATCACAGAATAAAAAAATTGGATTCAGTGTCCCTTTAACAACAGTCCGCTAATCATCGCCCCGTACTTGGTGCGCAGCTTTTTGACAGCTGTTTTGGTAATTTTGGAGAACGTATTCAGGTCCGCGGCAGCGATGTTAGGCGATCTTAGGCGAGCGTATTGGTGCCGTGAATGCAAGTAAGTTGACAGGTGGATAAGTAGAGGCCTCTATCTGAATCATGAAAGTTTAATTTTGACTAGACTATTCATTTAATTGAAAGTTGCATAATTTCAACAGGATATGCCACATTTTTTATACCATTTATCATAATTTTGGAACTTACAGTGATTTGATATAAATAATTAAATTCTACTTTAACAATAACATTTATGAAAATTAGTTAACATTCACTAGTCATTATAACTCAGAAGTTAAAATGATCTGACTCATGTCAAATTCAAATTCCACATTTTTTTTTTAACTGAGCGTGTATCAAATTTCACAGCAAAATTACCTAAACCCACATATTATAGCTTCACAGCACATGCAGCTTTTTTGTTGATTTTGGAAGTTAGCATGATCTGAGATGGCAAAAACAATAATAATTGTATGTTCTATCTAAAAAGGAAAATGCTAAACAAACTTTAGTTCACTCAAAAGATAGAGTATCTGACCACAATACTGAGAGTCATAGGTTCAAATCCCACTGATAATTGTTTTTATTGGTCTTGCATCACAGCTCATACCCAAATGACCTAAGACTAAAAAAAAGACTGACAGCTCATTGGGCTTAAGTGTTCTCATGTACTTATACACAGTGCTTGATTTGGTCAGTTGACCTCTGGCAGCAAAATATTGTAAGAGCAACAATCAATAATGTGGGTGTATTACTGGCATTTATGACGGTTAAAATGCTCTATGTATTACAGCCATGTAAAGGATTAAAGGGACAGGAAAGACAAATTGTTACTTCATGATTTCGATAGAGCATTCACTTTTAAAAAACTTTCCAATTTACTTATATTATCTCATTTGTTTAGTTCTATAGGTACCCTTTGTTCAAAAGTATACCTAGGTATGCTCAGGGGGCAGGAGCTAGCTGCTGATTAGTGGCTGCACATATATGCCTCTTGTCATTGGCTTACCAATATGTTTAGCTTGCTCCCAATGCATTGCTGCTCATTCACAATGGATACCAAGAGAATTAAGCTAATTTGATAAAAGAAGTACATTGGAAAGTTGTTTAAAATTGTATGCTTTATCTAAATCATGAAAGAAATATTTGTTTGGGGGGGTGGCGGTTTAGGTGTTATTAGTTTAATTAGGTACTTTGTGCTGTGGGGGGGTGGCGGTTTAGGTGTTAAATAGTTTAATTAGATACTTTGCATTGTAAGGGGTGGCGGTTTAGGGGTTAATACATTTTATTAGTGATTGTGATGTGGGGGGTGGCGGTTTAGGCAGTAGTGGACCTACTCAACAGAGGGCCCTGGTGCAATTTTTTGTTTTAGGCCCCCAATGGTAACTCAGTAGTAAGCAATAGCAGTAATAGACATGCTGCTCTGTATAATGATTTTGAGGATAGATAGATGGACCTGCAAACTGCACTAATAAAAAGCTCTCCTGCATTAGGATAGTACACATTCTGCACATGCCTATGTATAGACTGGCTGCTATAGGCCCCCCAAGCACTTGGGCCCTGGTGCCACCGCACCTGCTGCACCAATGGTAGTTCTGCCCCTGGAGGGGTTAATACATTTTATTCATGATTGCGATGTGGGGGGATGACGGTTTAGGGGTTGATATTGCGCATGTGTTAGGTGTTTCTTAAGGCTTCCAGGGAACTATGGTGCTTTTTTACTGTGCGCAAGGGTTGCTGCTCCTGCCTATGTGTGGCGAGATGAAAATGGAGTAAAATATCTCCATTCTGCGCGTGTAAGCCCTTGCGCTGCCTTTGTGATACCGACTGGCGACGCCAGTTCTATGTTAGTTTATGGGAGTGAAAAATGTTTAAGTCGTCAACAATCAACGCGCGTAACTTGTCTGCTGCGCCGGGTATGCGATCGACCGATTAGACAAAAATTTGGCGACACTCATTTTTGCGCATGTCGCCAAGTATGTGATCGAGGCCTAAGAGTTAAAAAAAATATCAAATATATAATTAAGGCAAATTATACAAAACTGATATTTGCACGTCATGAATTGATATTAATGGTTAAACGATCAGAATGCTGTTATCTCTCACTGCAAAAGCTTTTTATATACCACTATAATACAGCTGCTGTATATTATGTAAATTGGGTTATAATTGTTGTGGGTTATGGACACCAACCGCTCTGATGTACTGTAATATCTATAACACTAATGTTAAGGGTCCCAATGTATCACTCTTATTATGCGAGTTTAGTCTCACCCGTATGCCAAGATGTTTAGTACTTCTAACCTTTAAATATCATATGATAAGACTACGAAGAGAACAAAGCAAATTTGATGAAAGTAAATTGGAAAATTGCATGCCCTATCTGAATCATGAAAGTTTCATTTTGATTTCACAGTCCCTTTAATTAATTAATTAATTAATTATTAAGATAATTTAAAAATCGGCTTTTCTACTGGATTGGAATAGTTTAAAAAAGAAACTCAAACAGCTCCCATTCTGCACAATGTTTTTGTAAGGTGAATTCTAATCTACTGAAATGGGAGCAAGCGTAGAAAAATTATATTGTCCTGATTTTAGGAATATCCAGTATGTCTATGTTTCCAAGTAATTTAAAGATGGAATTACTGGTTTAACGTTGCAATTTGCTATGCTTGGATTATAAACTAAATAGCGGTCACCCAATTCAAAACTGCTACACAAAACTATATATTTGTAGAATTACGACACCCAAGGGTATTTATCTAGTGGTAATTTGACACAATGGGGCTGAATTATCAAGCTCTGAATGGAGCGTGATGCCCCTTGTTTCCGGCGAGCCTTAAGGCTCACTGGAAACAGAAGTTATGAAGCAGCGGTCTAAAGACCGCTACTCCATAACTTATCCGCCTGCTCTGAGGCGGCGGACAGAAATCAACCCGATCAAATGACACCCCCTGCTAGTGGCCGATTGGCCGAGAATCTGCAGGGGGCATTCTTACACAAGCAGTTCTAGTGAACTGCTTGTGCAATGATAAATGCAGACAGCGTATGCTGTCAGCATTTATCAATGTGCAGAGGACATGATACGCTACATCGTATCATGTCCACTCGCACTTTGATAAATATGCCCCATTATGTTTAACCCTTTTATCGCCACAGGCAGAAAATAAAATTTAGGAGTATAGAACATAAAAAAACGTTATTAAAATGAAATGTATTGAAAAAATATATAAAAGCACTTTATTAAAATAAATATTAAAGGGGGGCGGAGCCAACCGCCAAAGCAGCAGGACACGCTATTGAAGAGCTCCTGAGGATAAATCACTAAAATATGCATTTAAGACTCTTTTAAACAGGAAAAAAAACCAACCTAAACTGCTTCTGATATACTTTTGGGGTATAGATTCTGCCTTTGGAGTTCAATAGGAATCTTACTACATACGCTTCCGACATAGAAACAGATCAGTGGATCTGATAACAGAGTTTTCGGCATTGCAATAGATAGACATCTACACAACGGACTAGTTTACTCTCTGGTCTCCTACCCAGCTAAGCAACAGTATACCTACAACATGGAGGAAGACTCAACTTCCCTTATTTCATTGCTAAAAGCACTGAGTATGAAGGCTGATATTCATTTTACTGGCTTGCGGGCTTACATTTCAGACCTGCGCAACAAAGATGGCGCCGCTCTCCTGCCCTCTTCTAACACTTCTAAGCGGAGCAGGACGGAAATCACATTGCTCACTCCACGCTATATACAGATCTCACAGAAAGGCATGTTGGATCGTGATATAGGGAGCATCCCACAGGAACCAGGGAGTTGCGACTCAGTAAAGCCGCTGTCTGTTGCTCTGCCTTATGTCAAGACTGAAGGGCTGGATTACATAAGACCTAACCTGATGGCTGCCGGACCGCATCCCCCGACTTTCTTTCCCCCTCACTTACGCTCCCCATTTGCTACAGCTGAATATGCGGAGGGAGCTGGAGACGCCGTTCTTGAACCAAGGAAGAAAGCAGTGATTTCTAGGGGTCAGCCAGCTGATTCGAGACGACAACCGAGTGAATCCTCCTCTGCACTGCGTTCACTGAGATTCGTTCTCATAGGCTTGCTCACTATCTCTGCCATTTGCAGGTTCAGTGTACTGGCACAATGGCGATACTCTCCATTACTTTTCAATCACCGGGTCAGATATCAGAAGAAAACAGGTATAGGATGAACTATGGATCAGTAACTGGACTTGCCAGAGCTTGTATTAGCATCCTCCTCAGCATTCCCTTTTTATTTACCGCTTTTTAAATATGACATATTGGGAACATATATTTTAGCATTGTCATACAGCCTAAACTATGTTCTACATATTTCCAAGATATACACTATCTGTATTCACCTACCTGTTATAGAGATCTGGACTTCAGCGCTAGTTATGCATGTAAAAAACCTCCAGCTCTACTAGCTTTTCTTATTTTTATGCTTTTCACAGAGACTGGTAAAATCCTCACACGATTATATATTAGTAGTATTCTATGGTTATAATACTAGTAACATCCTAGCCCATAATTCTCTAACAGCAACTGGGACTCTATAAAGTTGTAAGCTAAGTTGTAAGTTTATAATATGTTGTACATCTTGTTTCATGTATATTCTCTTTTTAGTGAAAGTACAGGATGTATCTTGCTGTGAGAATACCTGCATTCCTGTTTAACGCCATACTTTGATTATTAGCAGATTGAGAGGTCCTAGATAGCCTATAAATATACTACACTCTAGTTAAGTTGCCTGGACATATGTCTTATATAATATTGCCAATCCATACACTTATGTTGCATTATTATTTTTATACTAAGTATTAGTATTCTATGGCCTTATGTGGGGAAAAAAAAACAAAAAAAACAAAGGGGTTACTCAGTCCTAACTAAACTAACTCATTTTGACACCTACCTAACTAAAATTTTATTTGTCAACATATAGTGTTCCTGCTAGCGCAGATTGTTAAGCTTATGCATGCACTAAGTTGCCCTTAGGTTTTACGTTTTCTGTACATTTCCATATTGTTCTTTGGCCTTTGTATCATGCTGGTGACTTATATTTCTCGCAAATGATCCGCAGAGGGCTATCCTCCAGATATAACTCCATTAAAAGCTATACCGACCTCATCACGACAACAGTCCCTAGCTTGAGTAATATAATTAATAGACTATTTACCCTAAGTGTAAAGGGGAAAATTATTTGCATATAAAAGTTAATTGCCTAGCATCTCTATGAGGGAGTTTGTTATGTTTCACCAACAATATGGAGATCTGTTGTCTGTACCCCCATATCATATAAACAGTTTACAGATTAGAAGTGAATGTTAAGAATATTAAGATATGTTATGTAAGTGCATACTATTATAGCTCTGGCGGCTTCGTGAGAGCTCTCACTTTCCTATACTCGGACAAGCATGTTGATTTGTTTTAGCTTAGGCACTAGCTTGTCATTATGCTCTTATACCTATATATGAATAAACGCTGTAATACAGTTAACAATTATGCCTACTATATATTACATACCCTCTGCAGTATAGCCTTCTTAGTTAAGCTTTCTTAGATACTAGTAAATTTCTCCCATTCAAGGTCTCATCACTAATGATGATTTACGATCCGAGACAGAAAATTTAATTCCCATATACTCCCCCTGACTTGTGTTGTATAAGTTGTTACAAAGAGATGTCTCTTGTACTTTTCTCTTCGTGCCCTGCCATATATACCGTTTCCTAATAGTCTTATAGTTTTATTTATTTTATTTTCGGGCAAAATATACTATATATTTTATGTTTATATTAACTAGTATATGCAGATGGGTTCAGACTGTCTCTACATTGAGTGGCGAGCTCATAGGTTTCCAGGTATGGGACTTTATGAACATTGTCTAATACTTTCGGTTTTCTTGTTGCACATACTCTGAAATTCAGGGTTCAATATATATTTCAGTTTAACTATTTTATATATTTAGCGCTGCTGATAGTATACTTTGGGTTAACTATTTTATATCGTTAATGTTACTATTGGTTGTCAACCTATACTACAATCAAATTGGTGTCTGACATCCTCATACTCTGTTATATGTCATATATACTAATATCTATTAAACTAGTACAGTGCTCATCTCATCCCATATTTGCTATTAGGTATAGACCCTCCTCAGTAGTATAACTTATGACATGTTTGTAGATTATTTACTTATATAGTGCTACAGCAGCATTTTTAATTACCCAGTACCTTATACATACAAGCTAAGTGATACCTTCCTTATAGGTGGTATATACTATAGAGTTTCCGCCATTACAGAGTTAAGTGAACTTAAACTAATATATTTTGGCTAATTTTCATTTATATTGTAACCCTTATGGCTCCGCCCTCCCTCCCCCCCCCCCCCATATTACCCTATATTTGACAAGCGGTGCTTATCCGCTGAATTTTCTACCCCCCCCCCCTATATTTTTGAAAATAAACATTTCAGCTGATAATTTATTTTTTCCATTATATGTATGGGACCATAAGTGTCCAATACATTCGCTATCTTTCCTCTAGATAACATTTGCTTTTGTAGGTCCAAAGGTGGACGCTCGCGCTTTTGAGGAAATAATTGAAGAATATAAGTAATAAAAAAGAAAATAGAGGTTCTTAATATATACCTAACTTACTATCACATTGTTATCTCATGTATAAGACTAACTAATGTAAATGTTACACTGATGTTGTATTTCTTTTTATGTTGTATGGTATTTTGCATATATTGTACTCACTAGCATAACCTCAATAAAAAAGAATTTAAAAAAAAAAATAAAAAAAAAAAATATTAAACTTTATTCACTGTATGTGTTCACTGGGATAGAAGGGTTTTAAATGTATCTAAGGTATTGGAATTCACTACCTCCTTTGGTAATGAGTTCCACAATTTTATTGCTCTTACAGTGAAAAAACATTTCCGTTGCAGGAGATTTAATCTCCCTTCCTCCAGCCTTAAAGTGAAGGTCAATTTGGATGAATTAGTGCCTGGTTATTAATAAACCTATTAAAAACAAGGGCACTTTAATTCATCAAAATTGACATTGCACTCCTTTTCTTCAAAAACTTACCTTTTAATCTTGTCAGCTGCTACAGCGCTTCCTCTGCCCGTCGCAAGTCCTCTTCATGGGTCCAAAATGACGAATCCGGCTTCCTCCAATCACGGCGTTGCATCAGGCCATGATCCCCCTGGGGGGAAAGTCGTGATTGGAGGAAGCCGGATTAGTCATTTCTGACGTAAGAAGAGGCTTCCGATGGCTGGGGGAATCGCTGGAGCGGCCTTCAGGATTAAAAGGTACGTTTTTGAATAAAAGGAGTGAAATGTCAATTTTGATGAATTAAAGTGCCCTTGTTTTTAATAGGTTTATTAAAAACTGGGCACTAATTCATTCAAATTGACCTTTAATTTAAATTATGACCTCTTGTCACAAACAATTTTCTTGGAATAAACAGAGCTTCTTGGCCTTGAATATATTTATATAAAGTAATCATGTCACCTCTCAAGTGCCTTTTTTCTAGAGAAAACAGACCCAGTTTGGCTAACCTCTCCTCATAGCTTAAATTCTCCATTCCCCTTATTAGCTTTGTGGCACTTCTGTGAACTTTTTCAAAGTCTGCAATGTCTTTTTTTTAGATTGGTCCATAGAACTGCACTCCATACTCAAGTTGAGGTCTTACCAGAGATTTATATAATGACAGAATTATGCTTCCTTCCCTTGAATCAATGCCTCTTTTAATACATGCTAGTATCTTATTAGCCTTATAAGCCACTGACCTGCATTCTGCACCCATCTTTAGCTTGTTATCTATTACTATTAACAAATCCCTTTCCTCCTCTGTCTGGCTAAGTCTAGTCCTATTTAAATAATACATTGCCTGCTTATTTTTACTTCCAAAATGTAGAACCTTCCATTTTCCTGTATTAAATCTCATTTTCCATTTACCTGCCCATAATTCTAATTTTTGCAGATTCCCTTGTAACGCTAGTTCATTATGCTTTGACCTAATGACCTTACACAACTTTGTATCATCTGCAATACATTTTTTTTTTTAAAGAACAGGGCCCAGTACTGATCACTGGGGGACTCCACTGATTACCTTTTTCCAATCTGAGTATGATCCATTTACTACTACTTGTTGCTTCCTGTTTTTTATCCAATTATTTATCCATGAGCTAACATTTCAGCTATTCCCAGCCCCTTAATTTTGTACATTAATCTCTCATGTGGCACTGTATCAAACACCTTTGCAAAATCTAAGTATATCACATCAACTGATTCCCCTTTATCTATATTTTTACTTACTTCCTCGTAGAATCTAATTAGATTAGCATGACATGACCTATTTCTCATAAAACCATGCTGTTTGAACTCATAATCTTGTTTACACGAATATACTCATCAATATAATCCCTTTTTATCCGTTCAAGTATCTTCCCCACTATTGATGTCAGACTAACTGGTCTATAGCTTCCTGGATCAGCCCTGCTTCTCTTTTTAAATAGAGGCACCACATCAGCTTTATGCCAATCCTGGGGTACTATGCCTGAGGTTAGTAAGTCTTGAAAAATTAAGAGTAGAGGTTTGTCTATAACGGTGCTAAATTCCCGTAAAACCCTCGGGTGTATTCCATCTGGGCCTGGAGTTTTATTTTCCTTAATATTATCCAGTTTTTTCCTGATATCCTCTAGACATAACCCAGTTAATGGTATGGGCTGGCATGTGCTAGTTTATTCCAAAGTATCCTCCATTGGTCCCTCTCTTGTGTATACTGAAGAAAAGAATTGATTTAGTACCTCAGCATCCTCCCTGTCACTGTTAATCATGCTAACCTCCACACATTTTAATTTACCTATATTGTCCTTCTTAGATTTTTTTGCTATTTATGTATTTAAAGAAACTTTTAGGGTTTGACTTAGAATCCTTTGCAATTAATCTTTCATTTTTAATTTTGGCTAATTTGATTGCCTTTTTACATGCTTTGTTACATTCTTTATAAATATGATATGTTGAGTCAGTACTATTTTCTTTGAATAAATTAAATGCTCTACATTTTTTCCTAATCTCTCAACACATTTTTATTTAGCCATGTTGTTTTAAATGTTATCCATTTATTTTCAGTATTTTTTTTTTAGAAAATACTTTGTCCCGATTTATGTTATTTAATGATTTCCTTATATCATTGAATTTTTTGCTTTCTTAAAATTAAGTCTTAGTTAGACACTGTTTATGAAAAGTGATTTCAAATGTGACCATGTTATGATCACTGTTACCCAAATGTTATTTGACTTCTATGTTTGACATAAGGAGGCCCATTTATCAAGCTCCGAATGGAGCTTGAGGGCCCGTGTTTTTGCAGATTCTGAAACAGCAGTTATGAAGGAGCGGTCTATAGACTGCTGCTCCATAACCCTGTCTGCCTGCTCTAAGCAGGAGGACAGAGATTGCCACAATTCAATCCGATCGAGTACGATTGATTGACACTTCCCTGCTGGTGGCCGCGAATCTGCAGGGGGCGGTGTTGCACCAGCAGCTCTCAAGAGCTGCTGGTGCAATGCTGAATACGGAGAGCGTATTGCTCTCCGCATTCAGCGAGGTCTGTCGGATCAGGTCCGACAGACCTTTGATAAATAGGCCTTTATATCTGTATTGTTTGATAGCACTAAATCCAATATAGCTTTATTCCTAGTTGGCTCCTCTATTAATTATGACAAGAAGTTGTCCCTGAGAACATTACAAATCTACCTCCCTTAGCTGAATTACTAGTTTCATTGGCCCAGTTTATATCAGGGTAGTTAAAATCTCCCATAATTGCAGCACTGTTATTAGCAGCCTTACCTATTTGCATTAGTAAATGTTGCTTAGCCTAATGTTGGGGGCTTGTAGCATGTTCTTAGTAATATTTTTTTTAGTATTTTCCCCCCACTCTTTTTTTTAAACCACAGGGTCTCCTCATAGTGCTTAGCCTTATATGCTTCCAGCAGCATCAGATACACAATGATCGCAGTGTGTCATGAATTGTGGCACCCTACTGACAGGCATGAGATAACAGGACACCCTGTCCCTGCAAGCATCGCAGGACACTATTGCTGTACAGCAGAGCTTTCCAAACTTTTCATGTTGATGACACACTTTTTAGACCTACATCATTTTGCGACACAGTAATTCAGTTGTACTAGCAAACAGGAGGTTAAACTAACTTGCTTTAAGAGATACGGACACATACATAAATGATATAATAACTAAATGTATTTACAAGTAACAGTAAGTATGTGCAAGAATTAAAAAAAGTTTAATATCAGCAATAGCTACTTACTATTTTATTGGGATGTATGAGGTTGATGGGATGAACACAATTTCTGAATATTTGGTGGAATATTAGATAAAGACACTCACATTTCATCATCAAGCATTTTTAAGCTTCTACTTCCTATCCATATATCAAGAGCAGGAGCAGCAATGCACTACTGGGAGCTAGCTGCAAAAAAAACGCCACTGACTTCAGCTCAGCATTTAAGCTGTTGCCGTCAGAGCTCGGTGAGTCCGATTGACAACTACTTGCACTACAAACACACTGCTGTCCCACTCACTGACTATACATGCAGTCACAAGCCGATTAAGGAGACTGCACATGCAGTCAGGAGCCAATGTGCTACCAATGGGAATAGTTTTAGTTCCCACTGAGCTGCGCCAATAGGTTAAGATGATCTGTGTCCCCATAGGTATCAATCACGTGTCACGTAGCAGGCAGGCGGAAAGTCAGAAAAAAAAAAAATTACAAAAATTTGTGCTGAAGCAGGGACACACCTACACACTGCTGCTGACACACTAGTGTGTCCCGACACACAGTTTGGAAAGCACTGCTGTACAGGGCACGGCGCTGGTCCTTAAGGACTAAACGACCAGCACCATACACATAGTTCTGTGCAAGCAGTAGTACAATAAAAAATAATAACAATAATAACATTCACTAGCACATTACAGAGTTTGTTATTGATTTTTTTATATATCCCTTTGACTTTACAGGGCTTGAATACATAGGTGTTGATCATACTGTACCGGTCGCAGATGAGCCCTTTCAATGCTGATGCAATCACAATCAGCCATTTTCATTGTTTATCATCAGAACTTTTTTAAATGGACACGAAACCCTAATTTTTTATTTTATGATTCAAATAAAGCACACAATTCCACTTTACTTCTATTATCAAATGTAATCTTTCTCTTGGTGTCTTTGTTGAAGAAGTCCTAATGCACTACTGGGAGTTAGCTGAACACATTCAGGGAACCAATGAAAAGAGGCATACATGAGTAGTCACCAATCAGCAGTTAAGCTCCCAGTAGTGCATTGCTGCTCCTGATCCTACCTAGGTGTGCTTTTTAACAAAGGATACCAACACAACAAAACAAATTAGATAATAGAAGTGTGACGTACAGCAGTGTTTCTCAACCGTGGTCCTCAAGTACCCCCAACAGGCCATGTTTTCATTATGACTGAACCAGTGCACAGGTGAAGTTACTAACCTGCTCTCACCCATCAGCTGATTATGTCACCTGGGACTGGTTCAGCTATAATGAAAACCTGGCCTGTTGGGGGTACTTGAGGACCATGGTTGAGAAACAATGATGTACAGAATTAAACAACCCTGCAACAATCACCA
Organism: Bombina bombina; assembly: GCF_027579735.1. Lineage (NCBI taxonomy): Eukaryota > Metazoa > Chordata > Amphibia > Anura > Bombinatoridae > Bombina > Bombina bombina. Next base: position 322,561,858 of record NC_069500.1, on the reverse strand, counting down.
GTGTGTCACAGAACGGGTTAACAGACCCTTTTCACAAAAAAAGGGAGTTAACAAACAATTCAACACAGATTTATTTTTTTTTTAAAATGGAAGAAAATAGAACCAAATACTGCACTTACTTAGATATCTATCCCAAGTAGGGTTGCACCGATACCATCTTATTAAGACCAAGTACAAGTTCCGATACTTTTTTTCAAGTATTCGCCGATATAAATTACCAATACTTTTTTATTGTCATATTACAATTTCCCAAGCACAATACAGACTAACTAATGGTTTAAGATAGCTTCTTTATAAGGATGAAGAACTGTAACTCAAAAGACAAAAGTTGTAAAAACTCAAGTAAATTTCACAGAACATGTTAAAGGACCAGTCAACACTGTAGATTTGCATAACCAACAAATGCAAGATAACAAGACAATGCAATAGCACTTAGTCTGAACTTCAAATAAATAGTAGATTTTTTTCTGACAATTTTTAAAGTTATGTCTTTTTCTACTCCCCCTGTATCATGTGACAGTCATCAGCCAATCACAAATGCATACACGTACCATGTGACAGCAATCAGCCATTCACAAATGCATACACACTTATTCTTGCACATGCTCAGTAGGAGCTGGTGACTCAAAAAGTTTAAAGGGACACTGTACCCAAAAAAATTCTTTAGTGATTCAGATTAAGCATGAAATTTTAAGCAACTTTCTAATTTACTCCTATTATCAAATTTTCTTCATTCTCTTGGTATCTTTATTTGAAATTCAAGAATGTAAGTTTAGATGCCGGCCCATTTTTGGTGAACAACCTGGGTTGTCCTTGCTGATTGGTGGATAAATTCATCCACCAATAAAAAAGTGCTGTCCAGAGTACTGAACCCAAAAAAAAAACTTAGATGCCTTCTTTTTCAAATAAAGATAGCAAGAGAACAAAGAAAACTTGATAATAGGAGTAAATTAGAAAGTTGCTTAAAATTGCATGCTCTTTCTGAATTACAATTTTTTTTTTATTGGTTTCAGTGTCCCTTTAAATATAAAAAGACTGTGCACATTTTGTTAATGGCAGTAAATTGGAAAGTTGTTTAAAATTGCATGCTTTATCTGAATAATGAAAATTTAATTTTGTCCCTTTAACTAAAATATTAATAAAATAATTTTAAATGCCTAGAGCAGCACAAAATCTAAATACACTGCTGAATTAAAACTTTTAAACTCAACATAATTCATTTGTCAGTACACCATGTTATATCAAATATAATAAGATGTGTGCCAAATTTAAAGCAACATATTATGTTTATTATACACAGTACTCAGAAGCAGGCTTCCCTATGAGAGTTGCTGCATTAAAAAAATGATCTGTCTACCCACCACCTTTACTATTATAAAGGGACATGTACAGTTTATTTTCATCAGATGTAACAAGACTAGTAGAAGACTAGAAGCTCTCTTTTTTTTCCCTATAAAGCAAAACTGCACAGTCCACCTTGCACAGTGATTCTAAAATAAACTGAGCTCTTGTTAGCCATGAATAATGATGAGGTTAGGTGGTTAGTGGTTACTTAGCAGCTTTTCTTGCCCTAACAAGAGATCATCTTATTTTGTAATCAACGTGCTTTGTATGCAGTTTGCTTTTTGGATTTAAATTTTTTTAAATATAGAGAAGGAAGTTCTGCATCTCCCCGTTTTGATTAATAAAGGAGTGCAGCACGTAACCATGTTCCTTTTGATATATTATTAAACCTAGCTGATATGCTTTTTATTGCAAGAGAACAGAACTGTCTTTCAATTACAAGGTGTTTGCTGTCCCTATAGGTTTGCCAAGTATACAATATTTCAGTTTGCTTCCCCATAAAATATATATATTTTTTAAATAGTTTGAGTGGCACCTCTTAATACTAGAATAAGTTAATACAAAATATTTAGGTGCAAGAGTCTTGAAAAACTACAAGCCACGGGCGCAATCCGATATACGGCGTAGTTTTTGGCGCAAGCGAGGGAACCCGCGCCGCCCGTAATTTCACCTGGCAACTCGAGCTATCACATATACTGCACCGTCAGTTGCTAAAGTGCCGTAAGTCTGACAAACTAGCGATGTCCAGAAATCTGCGTAAGTACAAATTTCTGGAGTCGCCAGTGACTTACGGCACTTTAGAAACTGCCGCCGCCTACAAAAGCTAACTAAATTATAAAATCTCCCGTAACTGTCTAACACGCCTCCCAAACATAGCCCGACACGTATACCCCTCTATCGGCAATCCCCCCTCTCACTCCTAACATTAAATGTATTAACTCCTAAACCGCCGCTCCCGGACCCCACCGCCACCTATATTAACTGTATTACCCCCTAATGTGAGCCCCCTACACCGCCGCCACCTATATTATATATCTAACCCCCTAATGTGAGCCCTCTACACCGCCGCCACCTCTATTATATATCTAACCCCCTAATGTGAGCCCTCTACACCGCCGCTACCTCTATTAAAATTATTACCCCCTAATGTGAGCCCCTACCCCGCCCTCACCTATTTTAACTACATTACCCCCTAATCTAATCCCCCTACACCGCCGCCACCTATATTAAAATGATTAACCCCTAATCTAATCCCCCTACACCGCCGCCACCTATATTAAATGTATTAACCCCTAATCTAATCCCCCTACACCGCCGCCACCTATAAAAAATGTATTACCCCCTAAAATACTAAAGTGTCCCTACACTGCATTGCCTCAAAGTAACCAGCTCTGTTACCAGCCCTTAAAAGGGCCTTTTGCGGGGTATTGCCCCAAAGTAATCAGCTCTTTTACCTGTAATCTGACCCCCCTACACCGCCGCCACCTATATTAAATATATTAACCCCTAATCTAATCCCCCTACACCGCCGCCACCTATATTAAATATATTAACCCCTAATCTAATCCCCCTACACCGACGCCACCTATATTAAATATATTAACCCCTAATCTGACCCCCTTACACCGCCGCCACCTATATTAACTATATTAACCCTAATTATATTAGGGTTAATATAGTTAAAATAGTTATTATATTATATATATTAACTATATTAACCCTATCTAACCCTAACACCCCTAACTTAATTATTATTGCAATAAATCTAAATAATATTAATATTATTAACTAAAATATTCCTATTTAAAAATAAATACCTATAAAATCAACCCGAAGATAGCTACAATATAAGTAATAATTACATTGTAGCTATTTTAGGGTTTATATTTATTTTACAGGTAACTTTGTATTTATTTTAACTAGGTACAATAGCTATTGAAGAGTTAATAACTATTTAATAGCTACCTAGTTAAAATAATTACCAATTTACCTGTAAAATAAATCCTAACCTAAATTACAAATACACCTACACTATCAATAAATTAAATAAACTACAATTATCTAACTAAAATATAATTAAATACACTAAACTAAATTACAAAAAAAAACCCACTAAATTACAAAAAATAAAAAAAGATTACAAGAATTTTAAGATAATTACACCTAATCTAAGCCCCCTAATAAAATAACAAAGCCCCCCAAAATAAAAAAATGTCCCTACCCTAAACTAAATTACAAAAAGTAATTAGCTCTATTACCAGTTGGGGCATTGCCCCAAAGTAATCAGCTCTTTTACCTGTGGAAAAAAAGAACAACCCCCCCCCCATTACAACCCACCACCCACACACCCCTACTCTAAAACCCACCCTATCCCCCCTTAAAAAAAAACTAAGTCTAACCCCCAAGTGCTCCTTACCTGTCCTGAAGACCAGCGGCCGCGGAGAAGGTCCTGTTCCAGGCGGAGAAGTCTTCTTCAAGGCGGCGACCTCTTCTTTTTCCAGGAACCAGCCGGCGCGGAGTGAAGGAGTTGAAGACCGATGACCGCGGAGCTGAAGACCGTCCTCTCTGGAACTGAAGACCGGCGATGCAGGAACTGAAGATCGGCGACGATGGAACTGAAGAGCAGAGCCATGGAGCGTGGAGGATCCTCTTCAAACGATCGCCGCCGTAAACTGAATCGGAATTCTATTGGCTGATTTGATTAGCCAATAGAATAAGAGCTACTGTAATTCTATTGGCTATTCTAATCAGCCAATAGAATTACAGTAGCTCTTATTCTATTGGCTATTCAAATCAGCTAATAGAATTAAAGTAGCTTTCATCCGATTGGCTGATTTGAATTTGAAGGCTCAAATCAGCCAATAGGAATTCAAGGGAAGCCACTTTTAATCTCGTACCTTGAATTCCGATTCAGTGTACGGCGGCGATCGTATGAAGAGGATCCTCCACGCTCCATGGCTCCGGTCTTCAGTTCCAGCGTCGCCAATCTTCAGTTCCTGCATCGCCGGTCTTCAGTTCCAGAGAGGACGGTCTTCAGCTCCGCGGTCATCGGTCTTCAACTCCTCCGCTCCTCGCCGGCTGGTTCCTGGAAGAAGAAGATGTCGCCGCCTGGAAGAAGACTTCTCCGCCTGGAACAGGACCTTCTCCGCCGGTCTTCAGGACAGGTAAGGAGCACTTGGGGGTTAGACTTAGCTTTTTTTTAAGGGGGGATAGGGTGGGTTTTAGAGTAGGGGTGTGTGGGTGGTGGGTTGTAATGGGGGGGTGTTCTTTTTTTCCACAGGTAAAAGAGCTGATTACTTTGGGGCAATGTCCCACAAAAGGCTCTTTTAAGGGCTGGTAATAGAGCTGATTACTTTTTGTAATTTAGTTTAGGGTAGGGACATTTTTTTTATTTTGGGGGCTTTGTTATTTTATTAGGGGGCTTAAATTAGGTGTAATTAGCTTAAAATGCTTGTAATCTTTTTTTATTTTTTGTAATTTAGTGTTTGTTTTTGTAATTTAGTTCAGTGTATTTAATTATATTTTAGTTTAGATAATTGTAGTTTATTTAAAGGGACATTATACACTCATTTTTTCTTTGCATAAATGTTTTGTAGATGATCTATTTATATAGCTCATAAAGTGTTTTTTTTTTAAATAAATGTATAGTTTTGCTTATTTTTAAATAACATTGCTCTGATTTTCAGACTCCTAACCAAGCCCCAAAGCTTTATGTGAATACCGTCAGCTACCTTCTCCAGCTTGCTCCTGTTTGTCTAAAGTGTCTTTTCATATGAAAAAGAAGGGGGAGGGAGGGGAGTGTCTTATTTGCCACTTGCAGTGGGCTTTCCAGCTACCTTTTCAACAGAGCCAAACTGACAGCTTCTAAGTAAGTTTTTAAACAGTTTTATACTGGATTTTTATATCAGTATCTGTGCATCTTATTCTTTATAGTAGTGTCTATTACATGCAGTTATATGAAAATGAGTGTATACTGTCCCTTTAATTTATTGATAGTGTAGATGTATTTGTAACTTAGGTTAGGATTTATTTTACAGGTAAATTGGTAATTATTTTAACTAGGTAATTATTAAATAGTTATTAACTATATAATAGCTATTGTACCTAGTTAAAATAAATACAAAGTTACCTGTAAAATAAATATAAACCCTAAAATAGCTACAATGTAATTATTAATTATATTGTAGCTATCTTAGGGTTTATTTTATAGGTAAGTATTTAGTTTTAAATAGGAATATTTTAGTTAATAACATTAATATTATTTAGATTTATTGCAATAATAATTAAGTTAGGGGTGTTAGGGTTAGATAGGGTTAATAAAGTTAATATATATAATATAATAACTATATTAACCCTAATATAATTAGGGTTAATATAGTTAATATAGGTGGCGGCGGTGTAGGGGGGTCAGATTAGGGGTTAATATATTTAATATAGGTGGCGGCAGTGTAGGGGGGTGAGATTAGGGGTTAATATATTTAATATAGGTGGCGGCTGTGTAGAGGGATTAGATTAGGGGTTAATATATTTAATATAGATGGCGGCGGTGTAGGGGGGTCAGATTACAGGTAAAAGAGCTGATTACTTTGGGACAATGCCCCGCAAAAGGCCCTTTTAAGGGCTGGTAATAGAGCTGGTTACTTTGGGGCAATGCCCCTCAAAAGGCCCTTTTCAGGGCTATTTGTAATTTAGTTTAGGGTAGGGACATTTTAGTATTTTAGGGGGTAATACATTTATTATAGGTCGCGGTGGTGTAGGGGGATTAGATTAGGGGTTAATCATTTTAATATAGGTGGCGGCGGGGTAGGGGGATTAGATTAGGGGGTAATGTAGTTAAAATAGGTGGTGGCGGTGTAGGGGGATCATATTAGGGGGTAATATAGTTAATGTAGGTGGCGGCGGGGTAGGGGGCTCACATTAGGGGGTAATATAGTTAATGTAGGTGGCGGCGGGGTAGGGGGCTCACATTAGGGGGTAATATAGTTAAAATAGGTGGCGGTAGTGTAGGGGGATTAGATTAGGGGGTAATGCAATTAAAATAGGTGGCGGCAGGGTAGGGGGCTCACATTAGGGGGTAATAATTTTAATATAGATGGCGGCGGTGTAGGGGGATTACATTAGGGGTTAATAATTTTTATCTAGGTGGCGGTGGTGTAGGTGGATCACATTAGGGGGTTAGACATTTAATGTAGGTGGCGGCGGGGTCCGGGAGTGGCGGTTTAGGGGTTAAACACTTTATTAGGGATTGCGGCGGGGGATTGCGGTTGACAGGTAGATAGACATTGCGCATGCGTTAGGTGTTAGGTTTTATTTTGCAGCCAGTTTAGGGAGCTACGGGGCTCCAATACTCAGCGTAAGGCTTACTACGTCTGCAATTTGTGGCGAGGTGAAAATGGAGTAAGATTTCTCCATTTTCGCCACGTAAGTCCTTATGCTGTATATTGGATACCAAACTGCGCGGGTTTGGTATACCTGTCTATGGGCCAAAAAACTACATCCGAAGGCAGAAATATACGAGCGTAACTTCTAGGTTACGCCGTATATGTGATACCAAACCAGCGCAAAATTTGGCGTCGCCGGCTTTTGCGGGCGACGCTGCATATCGGATCGGGCCCCACGTATTTAGGTGGTTTTGGGTTCATTTGTCAAATGTATAGATTACACTGTTCAACAAAAACAGGAGATGAGAACAACACAATTGATTGCCTACCTACAACTGTCTGTCAAGTGCTTATATGGCACATCCAGCACATTCTTACTATCCAGCACACTGCTGCAACTGAAATAGTAATAGTACAGTTTGCTTCTTGCTCTTCTGAAGCTATAGATATGAATTAGGTGACTATGATTACATCTTTCCATGACTTTTCTCCTGTATTTACCCTTTTGGAGGCATCTTTTAATTTTGTAGGAATTTATCCATTCAGATATAACATATTTAAAGGAAAATATTACAGTATATAATTATCCCTTTTTCGTTAAATAAGGACCAGGTTATACTTATATAAAGATACTTCCAATATTTTCTTTATTAAGAGTCTCACCTGTTTTATAAAGGCAGTATATTTAAAATTCAAGATAAATTAAAATTTTTGTCTTCCTCTGCTAGATTGAAAACGTGTTTAAGAGCAGATGCAAAGAGCTAATGGAAAGATTATTTATACAATTCATTTGTTAAATGTGTAGATTACACTGGTCAACAAAAATGGGAGATGAGACAAACAGAAATGATTACCTATCTAACTGTCCCGTAGCTGGCCTGTGATCCTTAGTGGCAACTGGCAAGTGCCTATATGGCACATCCAGCACATTCACAGAATTTCACACTATCCAGCACACTGCTCCCTCACGCGCCTGTAATGATCCCAGAACCGGAGTGACCTCATTACAGGTTCCGGTTTTCATTGTGCGTCGCATCCCTCCTTCCTCCCTCACAGCACTGTAACAGAGTAGGCAAAAAGAGTAGGCACCTGGCAAAAAGTATCGGTGCCGGTATCGGAGCATTGAGCATGAGTACGAGTACTAATGCAAATGCTCAGTATCGGCACCGATACTAGTATCGGTATCGGTGCATCTCTAATCCCAAGGGAAGTTTGCAAAGGAAGATGCTGTTTTACATAGCCTCACATGTAGAATGACAATATTATTTTGCTAAATTTATCATTATTATATTTTTTCCTGAGGTCATTTTCTGACCAGGCCCCTTCCAGAGTGGGCAAGGAAGGTAGCCATCTATTTTAATTTCACGCCATAAAACCAAATTGCAAGTCCTGGCTGAAGTTATAGTATAACTAATTTTAATTATGTAAATACAGCATACATACTTATAATCAATCCCATTGTGACACCATGAGGATTATGATGATATAAAACATGATATGTCTGTCATATTTAGTCATCCAATAATATAAAAGTGATTAAAACATGTCTTAAGATATCCTAGAGTGTCACCTCTGATCGATCTCAGGTGAGTGTCTTGATAAGGATACTGTTTTTTGTCACTCTGGGTTAACATCTTTGACTCATAAAAATCACTCTCCTGAGAAGGAGAATCTAGTATCTTGTTCATCAGATGTAAGTGATAAAAAACATTCTTGCCAAAAACATTGCCTTTTTAGATAGTTCTGACAAGAAGTTGTAAATAGCATGAAAATACAGCAGGAAAAGAAAAGAAAGAAAAATTAACCCCTGATATCCTAAAATCATGAGGTCTTCATGATAAGAAGTATATTGGAGGGGGGCGGAGCCAGCTGCTGACATGAGAGCAGCATAACACCGGAGCTCCGTCACTAAAGCCCTATATCCAGCCCATTTTTTTCTGGCCATCCTGCCTCCAAACATCCCTAAACAACCCCAAACCAGCTCCTCTATCACCTTACAACTCTGCCAACAAAGATTGGGCGAAAATCGGCCACTTTTCAATCTGGCACATTTCGGCCTACCCAGACCCTCCAGGCCATAATGACGGCCGCAAATACCACCAGCATGAACTAAGGGCATCCTAGCCATCAGTCTACACAGTCAGGAGCCCCAACCTCAGGAGCCCCAACCTGCAATCCGGAAGCCCAGGGACTCTAAAAACGATCCGGTTGCAAACCGGCGGAAGTGCACTCAGATACCAACTGCAAATTTAGCCCCCGGCTTGGGCCTACAACAGACCGGAGGGGGTAAGCTATCTATGTCTACACCCTTACACACCATGCACACATAGCACTAAAGCTATCAGCTTACTCTGCTTCTCCTCTAACTCAGCCTGGTGACGGTTATAATAGGGCAAAGTAGCCATAACTCCTATCAACTACCAACTTCCAGCTCTGGGGATATTGGAGGCCTACAAAATATAAATTTACTGATTTTATAGAAACATAGATATTGACGGCAGATAAGAGCCATAGGCCCAGCAAGTCTGCCCGACCTTACCTAACAGTATAAACTTATCTAGTTTGTAGGATAGCCTTACGCTTGTCCCATGCATTTTTAAAGTCCCCCACAGTGTTTGTTGCTACTACCTCTTGAGGAAGTTTATTCCATAAATCAATCACTCTTTCTGTAAAGAAGTGCTTCCTCAAATTACTCCTGAATCTACTACCCTTCAGCTTGAACTCATGACCCCTTGTTCTTGAATTTTCCATTTTATGTAAAATACCCACAGCCTCAGTTTTACTAAACCCTTTAATGTACTTGAAAGTTGCTATCATATCACCTCTTTCCCTTCTATCCTCTAAGCTATACATATTTAGGTCATTGAGCCTATCCTGGTAAGTTTTATTTTTTTAGACCATGTACCATTTTGGTAGCCCTCCTTTGCACAGATTCAAGTTTGTTAATATCCTTCTGAAGATATGGCCTCCAGAACTGCACACAATACTCAAGATGAGGCCTAACTAATGATCTATAAAGTGGCTTAAGAACCTTACTATTTCTGCTGCAAATACCTCTACCAATACATCCAAGCATTCTGCTAGCCTTACTCGCTGCATTACTACATTGTTTACTAAGTTTTAAATCATCTGAAATAATAATTCCCAAGTCCTGTTCCTCATCTGTAACAGTCAGTAAAGTGTCATTGAGTCTGTAATTAACATTTGGATTTTTCTTCCCTAAATCCATTATTTTACACTTTGCTGTGTTAAACTTTAGATCCTAGTCATTTGTTCAATCCTCCAATTGTTTTATATTACTTCTCATTTTGTCTACCCCCCCTGGAACATCCACTCTGTTACAATTTTTTGTATCATCTGCAAAGAGACATACTTTCCCCTGTAGCCCTTTGCTGATATCGCAGATAAATATGTTAAACAAAACAGGCCCCAGAACTGACCCCTGAGGAACACCACTAGTAACAGCCCCCTCTGCTGAATGAACTCCATTTACTAAGACACTTTGTTTTCTGTCCTTAAGCCAGCATTCCACCCAGTTCACAATTTTTGAATCTAGACCAAGGAGATACAGTTTGTGAATTAGTTTATTGTGTGGGACAGTGTTGAATGCTTTGCTGAAATCTAGATATGCTACATCAACTGCTCCACCCTTGTCTAATACTTTTGTTACATAATCAAAGAAGTCAATTAGATTAGTCTGACATGATCTCCCTGAAGTAAAACCATGCTGATTTTGGTCCTCTAAATTGTTTGTCTTTATGTAAATTCTTTCTTTTAAGAGGCTTTCCATTATTTTCCCTACTACTGAAGTTAAACTAACTGGCCTGTAGTTGCCAGATTCTTCTCCACTGCCCTTTTTATGAAGAGGTATTACATTTGCTATGCTCCAATCATCTGGGACAGCTCCTGTTAATAGTGACTGATTAAACAGATCAGTTAATGGGACAGTTATCACTGATCAAAGTTCTTTTAAAACCCTTGGATGAATATTATCAGGACCCACTGCCTTTTTAACATTTATTTTTGATAGTGCTAACAAAACCTCATCCTCTGTAAAAAGATTACTGTTAAGCTTGTTTCTATTTTTCGTAGCATTCCTTAATGTAGACATTGTATCTGTCACGGCCGTTCCTGGATTTGAACCTGAGACTCCTGGTTCCCAGCCTGTTATTCTTTTCCTGTGCCACCAGAGGTATCTGTTTATGTTTGCAGCATTTTGGAGACCTGTTACCTGCAGTGGATTACTCTCTGGCTCCACCTGCTTGCCAGCTGCAGGTAGTTTTCTAATCAGCTCTGCTATAAAGGGCTGATTCACTAATCATTTGGTGCCTTGACATTGTGATTTAATTCCTTTGTTTTTGCCTCTGTTCTGTTTCCTGAATTCATGTCTTGTTGTTGGATCCCTGGCATCTGAACTTGGCTTGCTTATTGACCATTCTTCTGGATTCCCCTTTTTGCTTTATGAAAGATTGGACTGCTTTCCTGGCTACTGACCCTTGACTTGTATTCTGACAATTCTTTTGTACTTTGTATGCTTACTTGGCTACTGTGTCTACCACCATGCTGTGAGTACCTGTATACTTCCTTGGCTGTTGGTACTAAACTCTGCTGTAAGAACTGTATGTTAATCTGCTTGCTGAGTCTAAGCAACTCTACTGTGACATTTATCATTTGCTTGTTACAAACCTGCTTAAAGGAACATTTATCATTTGTTTGTTTCAAACCTGCTTAAAGGGACATTTATCATTTGCTTGTTACAAACCTGCTTAAAGAAACATTTATCATTTGTTTGTTGCAAACCTGCTTAAAGGGACATTTACCATTTTTTACCACCATCTACCAAAGGTTGCTTTACCGAGATACTGGCGTATGCTCGGCCTGTTCCTGAACCCAAGTTGCCTTACCGAGATACTGACGTATGCTCGGCCTGTTCCTGAACCCAAGTTGCCTTACCGAGATACTGGCGTATGCTCGGCCTGTTCCTGAACCCAAGTTGCCTTACCGAGATACTGGCGTATGCTCGGCCTGTTCCTGAACCCAAGTTGCCTTACCGAGATACTGGCGTATGCTCGGCCTGTTCCTGAACCCAAGTTGCCTTACCGAGATACTGGCGTATGCTCGGCTCCTTCCTGAACCCAAGTTGCCTTACCGAGATACTGGCGTATGCTCGGCTCCTTCCTGAACCCAAGTTGCCTTACCGAGATACTGGCGTATGCTCGGCTCCTTCCTGAACCCAAGTTGCCTTACCGAGATACTGGCGTATGCTCGGCTCCTTCCTGAACCCAAGTTGCCTTACCGAGATACTGGCGTATGCTCGGCTCCTTCCTGAACCCAAGTTGCCTTACCGAGATACTGGCGTATGCTCGGCTCCTTCCTGAACCCAAGTTGCCTTACCGAGATACTGGCGTATGCTCGGCTCCTTCCTGAACCCAAGTTGCCTTACCGAGATACTGGCGTATGCTCGGCTCCTTCCTGAACCCAAGTTGCCTTACCGAGATACTGGCGTATGCTCGGCTCCTTCCTGAACCCAAGTTGCCTTACCGAGATACTGGCGTATGCTCGGCTCCTTCCTGAACCCAAGTTGCCTTACCGAGATACTGGCGTATGCTCGGCTCCTTCCTGAACCCAAGTTGCCTTACCGAGATACTGGCGTATGCTCGGCTCCTTCCTGAACCCAAGTTGCCTTACCGAGATACTGGCGTATGCTCGGCTCCTTCCTGAACCCAAGTTGCCTTACCGAGATACTGGCGTATGCTCGGCTCCTTCCTGAACCCAAGTTGCCTTACCGAGATACTGGCGTATGCTCGGCTCCTTCCTGAACCCAAGTTGCCTTACCGAGATACTGGCGTATGCTCGGCTCCTTCCTGAACCCAAGTTGCCTTACCGAGATACTGGCGTATGCTCGGCTCCTTCCTGAACCCAAGTTGCCTTACCGAGATACTGGCGTATGCTCGGCTCCTTCCTGAACCCAAGTTGCCTTACCGAGATACTGGCGTATGCTCGGCTCCTTCCTGAACCCAAGTTGCCTTACCGAGATACTGGCGTATGCTCGGCTCCTTCCTGAACCCAAGTTGCCTTACCGAGATACTGGCGTATGCTCGGCTCCTTCCTGAACCCAAGTTGCCTTACCGAGATACTGGCGTATGCTCGGCTCCTTCCTGAACCCAAGTTGCCTTACCGAGATACTGGCGTATGCTCGGCTCCTTCCTGAACCCAAGTTGCCTTACCGAGATACTGGCGTATGCTCGGCTCCTTCCTGAACCCAAGTTGCCTTACCGAGATACTGGCGTATGCTCGGCTCCTTCCTGAACCCAAGTTGCCTTACCGAGATACTGGCGTATGCTCGGCTCCTTCCTGAACCCAAGTTGCCTTACCGAGATACTGGCGTATGCTCGGCTCCTTCCTGAACCCAAGTTGCCTTACCGAGATACTGGCGTATGCTCGGCTCCTTCCTGAACCCAAGTTGCCTTACCGAGATACTGGCGTATGCTCGGCTCCTTCCTGAACCCAAGTTGCCTTACCGAGATACTGGCGTATGCTCGGCTCCTTCCTGAACCCAAGTTGCCTTACCGAGATACTGGCGTATGCTCGGCTCCTTCCTGAACCCAAGTTGCCTTACCGAGATACTGGCGTATGCTCGGCTCCTTCCTGAACCCAAGTTGCCTTACCGAGATACTGGCGTATGCTCGGCTCCTTCCTGAACCCAAGTTGCCTTACCGAGATACTGGCGTATGCTCGGCTCCTTCCTGAACCCAAGTTGCCTTACCGAGATACTGGCGTATGCTCGGCTCCTTCCTGAACCCAAGTTGCCTTACCGAGATACTGGCGTATGCTCGGCTCCTTCCTGAACCCAAGTTGCCTTACCGAGATACTGGCGTATGCTCGGCTCCTTCCTGAACCCAAGTTGCCTTACCGAGATACTGGCGTATGCTCGGCTCCTTCCTGAACCCAAGTCGCCATACCGAGATACTGGCGTATGCTCGGCTCCTTCATGAAACCAAGTTGTCTTACCGAGATACTGGCGTATGCTTGGCCCGTTCCTGAAACCAAGTTGCCTTACTGAGATACTGGCATATGATACCAAGTACCCTGGCTCTAATACCCATGTATGCCCACTTTGATCCTAATATCAAGTACTCGTAAGGGTCGTCTGTGTCTGTTGAAGGACTTCTGCTTGAACTGTTCTTTTACAAAGACTTTCATTTGTTATCAGTTTGGAATATAACCTCAATGTGCTTTACCTCTTGTTTTCCTTGCATTACCTTAGTAAAGTTACTTTAAGAAAAGCCCTTCTTTGTTCTGTGTTTCCATTCTGGTATACTGAGTCCTACTCACCTCTTCACATCCTCTCAGCTTAACTCAGTCATCACCTTGCACATGCTCCATACCCCTGAACCTGCTCAGCCGAGTATGACAGTATCTTCACAATCTTTTGTGAAAACAGAACAGAAGTAATCATTGAGACAGTCTGCTTATCTCCTTCTATTATTCTACCATCAACTGATTTCAATTTTACTATTCCTACCTTATTTTTTCTTCTTTCACTGATATATCTAAAGAATGTTTTGTCCCCATGTTTTACGGACTGTGCTATCTTCTCTTCTGCATGAGCTTTAACCTTCCTAATTAACTGCTTAGTCTTTTTTTTGTTGGAGTCTCCATATTTTCATATCATCATCTACTTGTGTGTGTCTGTAATTTATATAAGCTATCTTTTTTGTCTTTACAGCATGTGCTACTTCTTTGAAAAACCAAATTGGTTTCCGCTTTCTTTTACTTTTACAGACATGTCTAATACAGTGTGCGGTTGCATTTAAAATGGCACCTTTCACAAATTCCCATTGTTCTTGAACCCCTGTAATAAGAGTTTTCCCTTTTAAATAGTTTTTTAGGTATTCTCCCATTAATGAAAAATCTGCTGTCCTAAAGTCTAAAACTTTTGTTTTAGTCTGGGTGGACAGTTCCTGCGCATGAATACTAAACCAGATTGATGATCACTGGATCCTAAGTTCTCACCTACAGACACATCTGAAACTGTATCACTGTTTGTAAGTATTAGATCTAATATAGCTTCCTTACGATCCACTCCCTGCATCGAAAGGAGGGATAATCAGTATCCTAATAACTGTGATCTCTGCTCACTGTTATAGAGAATATCCGTATACTCAGAATAGCAAAAGCTGCTTCTTTTACTTATAAATCAATACTTTTCTGGTACTGGAAGCCATTACATTTCAGTCAGCTATACATATATGTCACTTAACATGTCAACCAGACGTACCTTAAAACAAGATAAGCTGGTGAAACCTGCGACAGGCAAACTCCTAACAATGTCCTCCTTCCTACAATGTTCAGACACAACAGATGTGTCTCCTACCAATTAAAGGCAAAAAGAGAAACTTGCAGCAAATGATACTCAGGACCCGCAACCCTGCAGACCCCATATAGCAGACTCACAGCTACCAGCAACACTCTTGCAGAATCTTCCCATGAAACAAGACATAGCAGACATAGTGCGGTCATGTATCAGAGAGGAATTAGCTGAGATGAGACAGGATATATATATATACCCTGGGCTGTCAGGTGGAAACCTTGGAAGGTAATCAGGACACTATGAAAGAGGATATTCAACACCTCACAGAACAAGTCACCTCACAGCAAGAAACTATTGTGTCACTCCAGGAAAAATTAGATGACTTGGAGAACCGCAGCAGGTGCAAAAATATGCGCATTAGAGGTGTGCCTGAGTCTGTGTTACCAAGGGGTTTTCCACTCTATCTTCAAGCTTTGTTTCAACTAATCTAATCTAATGGACCCCACTTTCACAGCGGAGATCCCCTGGGTTAGAACACACAGGACTTTAAGACCTAAACCCCCGGAATTAGCGCCACCCAGAGGCATAGTAATTTGCTTTAAGAATTTCCAGGAAAAGGAGATGCTTTTATCTCAATCTAGGAAGAATCAACCTGTGCAATTTAGAGGGAATGTTCTGCAATTCTTTCAAGACCTTTCGACACACACTCTGCAACGGAGGAAAGAATTTGCCCCACTTACAACCTTGTTACGGACTAAATATCGCTGGGGATTCCCGACGCACATCTGGACCATCAGGAACAACTCTCGCTACATATGTAGGACTCTGGAGGATATCCCAAACTTTTGCTCCACACTGGACCTTGACCCCCCTTCTGGGTCCTCCTCCCTTGTCCATACTTTGTCTTCCCCACCCAAGAGACAAAACCCACCAGCCGATTCATGGCACATCGTCTCCCAAAAGAAGAATAAACCCTCTACGGCCCCGTCAAGAAGCCAAACTGCTTCCAGTCCCGCTTCTTCGACCCACTCTACATAACAACTTCTCCACCTTGTGTGTGTAAAGACTCTGAACACTTGTACAGACATGTAACTGAAGTTCCCCGTAAGATTGGGCAAGTAAATGTATCACATGCTTGTAACCCCTTGAAATCTTGCAGGTCTCTATATTTACACCCCTGTACAATTTCTCCCGCTCTTTCACTCTCCCTCCCAACCTCCCTTCCCTTCCCTGGTCCAGCCCCCCATTCCTCCATACCCTCCACCCCCCTACCCCTCCTGTTTTTAATTCCCTTTGGTCAGGGTATCCTGCTCTACCAAAACTAATAGATCCACATACCATAGGGCTAGAAGTGGTCTTACCCCCTAACCACTCTCAATTATGCCCTATAATAGGAAGAGAGCTTTTTCTCCTTTTGTTTACCTTGTTAGTAATTTAATGTTTTGTATTCAAAATCTTCAAAGAATGCAGCAGCACCACTTCTCATATAAAAAGTTCCTTTATTAAACACATAGTAGGAGCAACTACCCGAAACGTCGTTCTATTTTACCTGCTCCTACTATGTGTTTAATAAAGGAACTTTTTATATGAGAAGTGGTGCTGCTGCATTCTTTGAAGATTTTGGATACTGTTTGGATCCTTGCAGTGATCCTATGCTAGCTTGCACACACCTTGGGTCTGAGTGCTGGATTTCAATTACATTTAATGTTTTGTATTGTTATTGATATTTTATTGTTTCCCATGCTTAATGTATTGTTCTCATTTGCAGGAACCTACTTACACTTACACACACACCGCATTACTGTAATGTTCCCCCTCCCTAATCACCAGATATCCCCTCACCTTCCCTGCAACAATAACTAAGCTAACGGCACCAAAAAAGAAGTACAGAAGTTAACCCTTCTTTCCCAAAATGCTAGAGGTCTGAATTCACCCCATAAAATAATGAAAGCTCTGCTAGATCTATCTAAAAGACAGGTAGATATACTGTTTCTCCAAGAAACACATGTAAGAAAGAGCCCAAATATTTCGGCAAGACTTTCACCACTCATTACCATAGTTCCAATAGTTCTAAGAGGGGCGGAGTTAGCATCCTTATCAATAAATCAATCCCTTTCACACTTATACAATCCGCTAAAGACTCTGAAGGCAGATATTTGGGCCAGGTAGGCTTACTCTATGGCAGACCTATCACACTAATAAACATATATGCCCCAAACTCCAACCAAACGGCATTCTTTAAAAATATCCTTAACAAAATTACAGACATCACTAAAGGACCCACCTTTATTGTGGGAGATTTTAATATCCCCTTACATCCCTCTAAGGATAGCTCAAATCCAAACATAAAAATATAAAAAAAAATTACAAATACTCTTTGGAGAGGAATGAGAAACCTCAACCTATCTGACACTTGGTATCTTATACACCATGAAACACGTGATTATATCTTTTTCTCCCATCCCAATAAATCTCACAGCCACCTTGATTATATACTCTCAAATCAAGCAGCACTGGGCCTAGTTAACTGGTGTGACATATCCCCCACATCATGGTCGGATCATTCTGCTGTAAAACTCCAACTATCTTGGTATAATACACCCTCAACACCATACCAATTTAGGCTTGATGAACCCCTTTTAAACAACCTTGATACAGTTACACAACTTAGCAAAATTATAGCAGAATATATCACTCTTAATATGCACTCTGTCGACAGCAAATACACCTTATGGGAGGCACACAAATGTGTGCTCAGAGAAGAGCTGATCAAGCTTAAAACCCAGCTTTTAAAAGCACACAGACAGTCCAACAAAAACTTGTCAGACTCATTTGCTAGACTAGACCTTACCCATAAGCTATCCCCAACTGGCCCCCTCATAATAAATGACTTACATCAGGCAAGACTTGCACTGGATAACTTTCTACAAATTGAATACCAAACGTTACGCATAAAAACAAAGAGTATGTTCTATTACAAAAGTAACAGATCAGGCAAACTATTGGCTAGAGCACTGAAAAAGAAAAAATTAAAGTCGCATATCAACCCAATTCTTCAACCACTCTTAAAACTAATAAGGATATCTTTCAATCTTTCCACGACTACTACTCTGCTCTTTACAATCTCCATATGGACACGTCAACGCCACTAACACCCCTATCCATGTCTGACTTCATTTCTAATGCACAGCTACCCACAATCTCATCCGATGAGCTTAAAGACCTTAACAAATATATCTCCCATAACGAAATGCTTGCAGCCATTAATTCACTAAATAACGGGAAAAGCCCGAGCCCTAACGGACTATCAGGCAAGTACTACCATACATTCTCATCAATACTTGCCCTGCATCTCACACACCTTTTTAATGAAGTTCCCCATACTAATCCCTTCCCCAAATACATGTTAGAAGCACATGAAGTCGTCATCCCCAAGCCAGGTAAACCACCCACTGTACCGGCTAACTTTTGCACAATATCTCTTCTCAACACAGATATCAAATTGTACGCAAAAATACTCGCAACCCGCATCAACACTATATTACCATCTTTAATTCATTTAAATAAAGCAGGTTTTACCCCTCATAGGTAAACAAAGGATAACACAATCAAAATTTTACACCTAATGGAAAATGCCCATAATCACAATATACCCTCTGCGTTCATCTCAATGGACGCAGAGAAAGCCTTTGAAAGGCTAAACTGGCAGTTCCTGCGAACGACACTTTCTAAATTCGGATTTGACCAGGCCTTTATAAGAAAAAAAAATTCTCTATATAATAGACCATTAGCTAAAGTCAAATTAAACACACTATACAACCCATTTCAGATCTCCAATGGTACAAGACAGGGTTGTCCCCTTTCTCCCATACTATTTGTTCTTGCCATGGAGGACCTGGCCTCCCATATCCGAAATAACACTGCTATTCAAGGTTTCAAATTTAATCAATATGAATACAAAACGTCCCTATATGCGGACGACATTTTATTAACACTTACACAGCCTGTCTCCTCGATTTCCCCCCCCCCTCCTCCAAACTCTCCACACCTACGGTTCCTTTTCCAATTTTAGAATCAATATTACCAAATCAGAACTTCTTCCCATTGAACTTCAGGCAGATGAATGAAAACAATACAATAATTTGCTCATTTCCGCACACAGCAACAATCTATCAAATACCTAGGAATACACATATCCCCTTACAAGACGACATTACTAAAGGCAAACCCCTATAGTGGGTGGGCAGGATCAACGCTGTTAAAATGATTCTTCTTCCTAAACTATTGTATCTCTTCCAGACCCTCCCCATTCCTCTACCGTCACCACTAATACACAATCTACAAAAACTAATCACAAAATATATCTGGCAACATAAACGGCCCCGAATCGCAACTGCAACAATCTACCTCCTGAAAGACTTAGGAGGCTTGGGGATCCCAAACCTGCAAAAGTACAGATTCGCCACCTTCCTTACCAGAATCATCAACTGGTGCAAGCATTCATCTCACAAAGAGTGGGTTCTTTTAGAACACCATTTGTCCAACACTGACCATCTCAGGAGCAAGTGTTGTCTCTCCCCGAAATCGAGAAACTTACCGGCTCATCTTCCGTCAATAATTGCTGAAATCTTACATTAATCAAAAAGCACAGTTATATATCCACAATACCCTCCCCCCCTGACCCCAATCTTAGAAAACTTAGACTTCCCCTTCCAGCACCCAGGGCAAGCAATAACACTACATCATATAACCAAATCTATCCCTTGCCAAATCTTCATAGATAACGGTAAACCCAAACCTCAAATCGAGATTATCCCCCACCTAGGTCCAGTGTATGAAAACTGGTTTCGTTACACTCAGATGTCAGATTTCCTTATGAGAAACCCATACAAAACCCAACTTGTGCGCAACTTAACTAATTTTGAAAGTATTTGTCTCCGGGACACTTTAAATAGAGGTCTTCTGTCAACCTCATATCAACTACTCATGCACCCATACACTACCTTTCTTCCTTCCTATGTAGACAAGTGGGAAAAAAGAGATCGGCGCACACACCAGACTCAAAAAACATGGCAACACATCTTCTCCTCCATGACCAAATCCTCATCTTCTATATACACACTAGAGATGAATGTCAATTTTTTATGCAGATGGTATTACACACCGTCCCGTCTGCACACAAGCTTCCCCACGTCCTCCCCAACCTGTTGGAGAGGTTATGATATGGAAGGCACCGCCACTCATATTTGGTGGACCTGCCCCATCGCTCAATCTTACTGGTTGCTGATCAAGACCGAAATAGAAAAGACACTTTCAATGACTCTAGACCTAAACATTTGGTTTTTCCTTTTCAACAAATTCACTAAGATTAAATGTAAATTCAGACTCACATTACTGACCATCATGGTCAACTCAGCAAAAAGACTTATCCCAAAAAATTGGAAGTCACCGCTCCTCCCATCAGTTAATACATGGAGGGAGATAACCTCCCAATCTCTCCATATGGAAAAGTACGACAAACGTAAAAATTACCATCTTTACATCTGCTTCCTTTAGGAAGAATATTTGAATCAAGTATCACAACCAACATGACCACACTTCACCTCCCTCAGGACCCCCCTTACACCCACAAAAACTTCAGACCCAATGCATATACAACTCCTTAGCCACTGGCTCATTAGCTTGCAAATCTGATAGCATTAGACATGCTTAGAGTCAGCTAATCAGAGGATTGCCTTACTTGTTATTGCCCATTATACATTTCAACTCCTCTATAGCTGACACTCTTATGCCTTCCTATGAGAACAGTATCGCACAATGCTTATCTTATGTTGTTTTTTGTTCTTTGTATTTCATTGTTATGCACTGTTCTTTAGCAAACAACTTTGTAACTTGACCTTCCCCTAGACGGTCTCATTCATAATGATTTCCTATTTTGTATGATCCCAGTATCTTGTTTATATTGTTTGCTTCATCTTTAATAAAGCTTTTTCAAAACAAAAAAAAAAGAAGTATATTGGAACGTTGTTTAAAAATGCATGCTCTATATGAATCAAGGAAGTTTACTTTTGACTCACTGTTCCTTTAATTACTGTTTTAGTGGCAAATGGCCCTATACTTAAAGGGACACTGAACCCAAATGGTTTCTTTAGTGATTCAGATAGAGCATGCAATTTTAAGCAACTTGCTAATTTACTCCTATTATCAATTTTTCTTCGTTCTCTCGCTATCTTTATTTGAAAAAGAAGGCATCTAAGCTATTTGTTTGGTTCAGGACCATGGACAGCACTTGTTCATTGGTGGATAAATGTATCCACCAATCAGCAAGAACAACCCAGGTTGTTCACCAAAAATGGGCCGGCATCTAAACTCACATTCTTGCATTTCAGATAAAGATACCTAGAGAATGAAGAAAATTTGATAATAGGAGTAAATTAGAAAGTTGCTTAAAATGTCATGCTCTATCTGAATCACAAAAGAAAAAATTGGGTTCTGTGTCCCTTTAATATGTGCCAGTCCTGTTTTTCTGATCACAATCCAATTCTTGATAATGAACACATTTGCAGGACCATTTTTCACCTATCGAATTCCACAACTAAAGTGACTTAATAAAACACTGGACAACACTTTCAATGTATTACTGGGCACCCCCAAAAGTTGTTGAATGTAGCCAAAATTACTCACCTTGACATATTAAATGAATGTAAAAGTGTCACCAGATACAAACAGATCTGTGATTATACTGGCTTTGTGATAGCTGTACCTTGCACTTAGTTTACCTCACATCATAGAAAGTAGACGTGTTACATTTTTGCAGTTTGCACAGTTTAAAAGTTACATAACAAATATAAAATCCAAGATGGCGGCACCCAGTGTGATGATGCTGAGCTTCACTAACTGATAATTGTGATTAAAATAAGAATTATTTTAAAGTGAATATAAATTTTGATGCTAAAGTGCCCGGTTTTCAAAACTTTGATTAAAAACAGGGGCACTTTAAGTCATCACAATTTACATTTCACTCCTGTTGTGAAAAAAAACTTACCTTTTAATCTTCACAGCAGCTCCAGCTTCCTCCAGTCTCACAAGCCATTTCTGAAGTCAGAAATGATTGATAGGTCATCCTCCAATCACAGCTTCCCCCCCTGGGGAATCAGTGTCTGATTCAACACTGTGATTGGAGGAAGCGGGATGCCTCATTTTAGACCCAGGAAGAGGCTTTGCGATGGGTGGAGGAAGCTGGAGCTGCTGTGGAGATTAAAAGGTAAGTTTTTTTCACAACAGGAGTGAAATGTAAATTTTGTTGAATTAAAGTGCCCCTGTTTTTAATCGAAGTTTTAAAAAACGGGCACTTTAGCATCAAAATTTACATTCACTTTAAAGACAGCTGCAGGCACAGGATGAAAAACAATAGCATGGTGAGTAGTAACCCTGCTACTGTAATTGTACTCAACTGTTTAATGTCCCTTTAAATTAAAAAAAAATTATAAGCACCTTTATACTAATACAAACTTGAAATTGATAACCCAACAGAGACACATTTCCACCACAATAATATGTGATGTCATCTCTAAACCCCAACAATTGCAATTTTGTTTGTGCAAATTTTGTTTTTCAAATACAAAATTGCAAGATTAATGTGGCAGGTTAGGATTTTGTGTTGTTTTCGGGTGGTAATGATTTTAAGCATCAGGGGTTTTAAAGGGATATGATTTCATGATAAAAAAGCAGGAATGTAAGCTTAGGAGCTGGCCCATATCTGGTTAAGCACCCTGGGTACCGCTTGCTGATTGGTGGCTACATTTAGCCACTTATCAGCAAGTGCTACCCAAGATACCAAGAGAACAAAGAAAAAAAAATATTAAGGATTAAATCAGAAAGTTGCTTAAAATGGCATGCTCTGAATCATGAAAGAAAATTTTTGGGTTTCATATCGCTTTATTAGCAGAAGCATTTAAAGGGAAAACACTGAAAATACTGTCCGAAGATCAGAAATTGTTGTCTGCTGTAAACAAGTAAAGGATTGTGATCAACCCCATAGTTACAGACAAGCATCAGTAACATTAGATAATGTTATAACCCATTGGAATATTTCATTGTGCATTTGTATCTCCCTTTAACGGTTTTAACCTATATATTTTTCATTATGCTACTACAGGTGATGCCTTGATATAGCAAGATAAAGTGTAAAGATATTTTTTTTTATATGTTGAACAAGCTCTACAACCAGTATATCTATATTACACCCTCCTTTAAAGGGACAGTATACACCAATTTTAATTTAACTGTATGTAATAGAGACTACTATAAAGAATAAATGCACAGATACTGATATAAAAATCCATTATAAAACCTTTTAAAAAACGTACTTAGAAGGTCCTAATTTAGCACTGTTGATGAGTTTAGTCTGGAACACCCACTGAAAATGGTTGAGAGCAGACCATCCCCTGGATATGAATAGATTATGCAAACAGAAGCAATATGAAGTCTGTATATGTCAGTATACCTCTAAAACTCTGGGGCTTGGTTAGAAGTCTGAAAATTAGCACAATGTTATTAAAAAAATAAGCAAAACTATACATTTTTACAAAAATACACCCAGATCGGCTAAATAAATGGATCATGTACAACACATTTATGCAAAAAAAAAAAAAAAACTAGTGTACCATGTCTCTTTAAACCAACCTATCAAAGTTTCTACACATGCTCCTCTTAACAATAAAAAGGCACACAATATTCTTTTATTTTGACTCTCATTCATTTATACAAGTAGCAATAATGTGTTTACAATATCATTACATTCCTATATAAAGAATAGATCGAATAGTATCACATAGGGATATTAGAATAAACCTGTCCCCTACATTGACACTTGTTTCTAATCAAAATAAATGAATGTAGTTTTTATTTATTTTCAAGCTACTTATATTGCTTTAAAGGGCTCTGGGAATTAGTGATTTATAAGATGTCTGGCAACATATCTGCAGTAAAATGGAAACTGTTCAATCAATAAAAAAAATAAGAAAAAAATTACTTGTTCATTTATAAAATAATGCAGTGTTAAAATTACTTATTCAGACAAAATTAAAATGGATATGAAACCCAAAAAAATTATTTTGTGATTTAGACAGAGCATAGAATTTAAAAAAAAAGTTTCCAATTGAATTAAATTATCACATTTGCTTCATTCTCATGGTATTCTTTGTTAAATAAATAACTTGTTAGGTGTTAGTGCTGCCATCTAGTACTCTTGAAAATGGATAACATTCTTGCAAAACTGCTTCTATATAGTACCCCAGGCATATGCATGCTCCTAAGCTTACATTCATGCTTTTCAATGAAAGATACCAACTTAACAAGGCTAATTTGATTATAGATGTAAATTAGAAAGTTGTTTAAAATTGCATGCTCTATCTGAATCATGTAAGAAAATTTGGGGGTTCATCTCCCTTTAAACCATGAATAGCTTTATTAAAGTATATTATCGATGTGTCTTAGTGATATAAAAATATTTTGTGTCTGCAATATATAAATCAAAAATATGTTTATACGTTTATATGTAGGATGATAAAAATACTAACACTTATGTTTTAGTTTATTGGGAAATAATTGCACATACATGTAGTCATTTAATTACAAAAAAATACCTTCTGCAGTTTCTAAGAGACTGTATCTTGATTTCTGACCCTAGAGAGAACCCAGTGTCACCTTTTGACACTACACTTGTATAGACCCCTTTGTTGTCAGAGGGGCATGCAAATCATGAGCTGAAATTAAAGACCAAAAAAAAAACTGCTGTGTTTCAAAGATTCCAAAACAAATGTGTGAGCTATTTATTGTTGTCTGCACTATATCAAACCAATATAAGTTTAAATCAGAAGAGCATAAAAGTAAATAAATAAATACTTGACATCAGTTGTCTTCATAAATATTAGTATATATTTTAACACAAAAAAAAATATACCGTCTGTCGTTGCTAGGAGCCTATAGCCTAATTTTTGACCCTGAAGAGACACCAGTGTCACCTTTTGACACCGCACTTGTATCCATAATTAACCCCTTTGCTGCTAGAGGGGCTTGAAAAGCAGTGTTCATCAATGCGTTGCAAATCCCTCAGGCGCTAAAGCAGTCAAATACTCTTGTAAAGCTGCTCACACTAACTTCATACACGAAAAAAACTTACTTGTAAACATTATCACTACAAAACAAAAAAGGCAGAGCATTTGTCTCTCCCTAGTATGTATCCTGTCACGTGGTCTGAGTAATATGATCTCTAACCCAGTCCATAGAAGCACTTCTCGGGTTTGTAAACTGGCTGCAGTTGCTGTGAAGCGTCTGTAGGGTTCCCCTCTGCCTTATCCTACAGTATCTCTCAGCTCCCCTCTCCAATCTGTAACAACAACCAAAAATAAAAGGCATTCCCCTAAACACAGTCAGTCCTTCCTAGGATCTGAGGAAATTAACAACCTGCTACATCCAGGGGGGGTATCCCAGAGAGCTGTCACACTGCACAACACTTGGAAACCAGCTGGAGCCAAGAAGGGGTGATGGATTTTTGGACAGTTTCATTGAGGATTTTGCTGTTTCCTTCAGCCTTGGTGTTCTGCTCTGAGCTGTTTCTTTCTGGTGAGTGCAGGAGGGGTGAAACTGACCAGCAGCCTCATTGGTGCAGCAGGGTTTGGGGGAGAGGGGAGGGAGACAGCGTTGGGATTGCAGGCTGCATGTTGAATGGTTTAGGGAATACGGGGATTCCAGGTTACGATGCTGCTTTGAGTCATAAGGCAAGTTAAGGTGATCCTCCTAGAGCTGTGTTTCCCCACAGGTAGACGTACTGCCACAGGAATGTGTGAGAGCAGGGATAGGTAGGAAATACTGATAGAATATCTGGGGTGATCCTTCACAGACAGTTCCTGATCTATTTTAATTTTAATATTTAAAGTAGTGCGAGTGAATGCTAAAATGAAACGTAAGATAAAATTATTGTTAACACCTTAGTGTAACATACAGAAAACGCAATGTCTATTCTTTCCTTTTTTTCTTTCTTTCTTGGTTTCTTAGCCCCCCTCGTATCTAATTATTAGCAAGATGCGCTACAGAAGCAGGGTTATTAGTTTTGTTTTCAGAAGCAGAAGTTTTCAACCTTTTCTGAACACTTATGGGGTGAAGTCATATGCACCCGCAAATCTAAATAATTGTGAGATGGTGTCTGTTTTCATTATTACTTTTAAATATTGAGTAAAGGTAATCCTATTGCTTTAAAGGTCAGTAAAGCACAGTGCAGGCAGGTGCCTCTGTCAAAGTGTAAAGGATCTTTTGGGTCATTTAAAGACGATAGATAGATAGATAGATAGATAGATAGATAGATAGATAGATAGATAGATAGATAGATAGATAGATGATAGATAGATTGATGGATAGATTATATAGATTAGATAGATAGATAGATAGATAGATAGATATAGATAGATATAGATTGGTAGATGAGATAGATTAGATAGATAGATATAGATAGATATAGATTGATAGATTAGATAGATAGATATAGATAGATAGATATAGATTGATAGATTAGATAGATTAGATAGATATAGATAGATAGATAGATAGATAGATATAGATAGATAGATATATATAGATAGATAGATATAGATAGATTATAGATATTTGATTAATAGATTATATAGAAAAATGAATAGATAACATGGTATTTTCTTTTTTGTATGTGCATTTCACTGTTCCTGGCTTACTGTGAAAATGTTCAGTGTTTTAACATAATGACCTAGAAGCAGGTTTAGTAGGGACCATTTATAGAAATACTAAGTGTAATTGACCTTGCTTGTGATTAGATAGATAAATATATATATTAGATAGATGGATAATTAGATTATAGATACATATAAATATATAGATTAGATAGAAAGATAGATAGATATAGATGGATAGATTATATAGATCATGAGAGAGAGTCACAAACATCTGCATATCTTTTGTGGAGAAAAGTAAATATTTGCAGAACACCTGGAATATAAAATAGGGTGGACCCTGGTGGGTGACAGTATAAAGAACGAAAACGGTTTTGCAGCTGCTGCATTTATATTATTATTTATATTTCATGAAAAAAATAGCTTACAGTGTGCATCTGTATGATTACTGAGCAATATATCTTTTGTTGGTTACTGTTATGCTAGACATTAGATGTACGTGTGCAGGCTCTGTGGGCAGCATTTCCAGTCTGAACCATTGCTTATGATGAAGTAACTGGTTGCTCATTTGTTTGTCTCTGTCTGATGATTTCCATGCTGTTTAGTCTGAATATAACCATGAACCAGCTTTTGAATCGCATTCATGTCAGATCCGCTCTGCACGTGTCATGAGGAGATACCCTGCTGTTCTGGCTATACTGTGGTAAACTGATGCTAGGAGAGACACATATGTTTGTCAGAATTTGCCATATGATTGGAAAATAAAGATGAAAAGGAAATTAACTTTTACTATAATAGTCCCCAGGAACTTGCTCTAACATCAGTAACAGGATTAACCCTTTGGCTGCTTGAGAGGGCTGTAACACTCTGTTTATAAATGTATTGCTGCTCATTGGAAGCCAAGGGGTTATCTAATGGTTTTCTACTTGTTTTGCTTTAGGAGTCTCCAGCATGTGACACCCTTTAATCATATTTATCAGGCTTAGAGACCAACAATGTTGAGAACATAGTCACTTTCAATAAAAATAAATTCTATGTCTGGTACCGTATCTATGCCCAAGTGCATATGAAATTCTGCGTATTGTAGTAGTTTCAGCAGCCTTTATTATTTATGACACTCTCAGCTGTAATACTGCAGGGTGTTCTGACTCCCTGTTTTAAAAGCACATAGATAAATCACCTGACTGCAAAACAATAAACAATGATAGATTTCCTTTCTTATGTTAGATGATATCTCAGCTGAAGCCATAATTGTTAACTGTTTATACATTCCAGGTTCTTGAGTCCTGGGGGGGACCCAGAGCTGAGCATTGTTTCTAATTACTTACATAATGTATAATGTGCCTGTCTGGGCCACATTCTCATATTCACTTACAGATTCTGACTACTTCATATATTCTCTCTTACCTCATGGAGTGTGATACCAAAACATTCGGACAAGAGAAATATTTATCTTACAGCAGATGGAGAATATAGGGGCTATGTGAGAAAGTACTTCTGGAAAGCTAGTGCAGAAACACACAGATTAATTAATCATTATTTAGATTTAGCTATTTTTCAAGTACACCAATGTAAATTGTCATATTTGGAGAAGCACCTAATGGTTTAGTAAATAATCACCATAGAAAATAGATTTGAAACCTTTTTTTTTTTCAGTGTAGAGGTCCTTGTATTTCAATTGAATATGGGTCACTGAATGAACAATAATAATAATATATGCAAGGATGACATGAAAGGTAATTTGCAAAAGGGCTGCTTTACAGAAAAAAATGTAAATATATACATCAGTT